>NC_056726.1:1827575375-1827690375 GCF_019279795.1 Protopterus annectens
TTAGACTCATGGTGGTGTGGCAGGGAATAAATCAGGCTTGAACCCTGTACCCTGTATGCAGGTGTTAAAGACTTGAGTTCCCTATCCACCACCATTTGTAAAAAAAATTGCAGATTTTTGCCTCATATTTGATCTGATCTGTTCCTCATAATATCTGTGGTTTGTAAATGTTGCAATGCTTGATATTTGATGGTGCAGTAGTAGCATTGTTGCCTCACAGCTGCAGGTTCTCAGGTTTGATTCTTGGCTGGGGTTCCTTCTTTGTGGGGTCTGTATCTTCTCCCTGTGTTTGTGTTGGTTTGCTTTTATTTGATGGTGCAGTGGTAGCATTGTTGCCTCACAGCTGTAGGTTCTCAGGTTTGATTCTTGGCTGGGATTCCTTCTTTGTGGGGTCTGTATCTTCTCCCTGTGTTTGTGTGGGTTTGTTTTTGTGTCCTCCCATGTTACAAAGACATGTCTGCATTATTTCTTCCTGGGCCTCTGCTGAAAATTGTTTTTTTTGTTCCAAGTCAGACTGTCCTGATTAACAAATGTTAAATAAAATTGACAGGCATTTGAATTTCAGACTTCAGGTTTCTGAATGTTTAATTCCTTACATATTTGATGGTGCAGTGGCAGTATTGTTGCCCCACAGCTATAGGATTTGTGGTTTGATTCTTGGCTGGGGTGCCTTCTGTGTGGAGTCTGCATCTTATCTCTGTGTTTGTGTGGATTTGCTCTGGTGTCCTGCCATTTTACAAAGACACGTGTCTACAGTATTTCTCCCTGGGTCTCTGCTGAAAATTGTTTTTGTTCCATCAGAAGTAAAATTGACAGGCATTTGAATTTCAGACTTCATAGTCTTCAGAAAATACATAGTAAAACAACTTTTTATTCTAGCAATAAATATATAGTAACACAACCTTTTATTATAGCAATTTTTTAAGTTTATAAGATGACTATTTGAAATTTGTCCTTATTTTTGGGACTGTAATACCCTGTTAGTGGCTTTGTCCAGGTTTTTTGTGCTAAGGTTGACAGCTATGGCAAGAACTGAATTCACTGAATATGTTTGAGGGCTGTATTCCCTCATTACTGGGTTTGTCCAGGTGTTTTGTGCTAAGAGGTTGACAGCTATGGTGAGAACTGAATTCATTAAATGATAGCCATTTAAGTTTCAGTCTTCCTCTCTTTCACAAAGCAGCTGATTTGACATAGTGGTATGTTGCTCTTGACTGTTTTGCACAGGAACCTTGGCTGTAAAGTGTACGGTGGTAACACAGCATTTTTCTTTCACAAAGCAGGTGATTTGGCATAGTGGTATGTTGTTCTGACTCTTTTTTGCACAGGGACCTTGGCAGTAAAATGTATGGTGGTAACACAGCATTTTATTCTAGCAGCTTTCCAAGATTATACAAGCAATGTTTAATGTGTCCCTGGTTTTTGCCCTTTTGACCCACCCCAATAAATTTGGCTTTTTCCAGACTTCTTGTGCTGCGAAGTTGAGATACAGTTGAGTATTGAGTAGATTTTACAAGGAGCTGAGAGCTGCAGGGGAAGAGAAGTTTAGTGCTGATTATGCTAAGTCAGCTCACATTGCTAATAGCACAACAGGTTGTGTCCTTGCTTTTGATGCAGAAGGTTGTTGGTTCTACTCCCATAAGGGGTGAATGCTGCCGTACTGAAAGTTAAGATACTATGAGCCTGTTATCAGTTTGCCATCCATTTCCTATTGCAATATTACTAGCTTATTTTTAATGTAATTTAGGCAATTTATTCCTCAGGGGCATCAGACACTTTATTTTTCGATGAAACCATGAAATATAAAGGTGATTGCTAGCAGCAACCTCTTCATTACAGATTTATTTAACGTGGAATTATTTAGATGACTTTTTTACTACTTCAGAGATTGTGCATATTTACTGATAATGGTGGACTGTAGAATTGTGCATATTTACTGATAATAGTGGACTGTAGAAGTTTGAGTAGACTTTTATGATGGAAATGTTCTGAATTGGGCAGTTTTGTTTCATTGTCTACTGGAAAAATGTTCAAAGCAATAGGAAGGTGTATCAAAGAGCACATGTATGTTTCATATGCAAGGGGCCTATGATTTGAAAACAGCCCAGAATTAATTTTTATCGGCCACGGGTAAAATGTATTTTCTTTGAATGTGGGTTTTAATGTTGTTTCAATGAATGTGAGTTTCAAAGGCAGAGAAGTTTTAATGCCAAGTTTGTTTAGCAGATGTCTTAGTGTTTGTGCTGTAAAATGCAAAATAAAACTTTCAAATGAAGTTCAAATCATCATAGACGTAAATCAGTATGCACATTAGTGTTTATGGTAAATGGAGTGAAATAGCAAAGTAATGAATCTTTGGAATGGCTGCAGGGGGAGGCTCCATTCGACCATGGTTTTGTGAGGGGGAAGGGCGGCAAACTTAGACAGCCCCAGCTGAACTATACCTCCCAACTGTCCAGATTTTCAAAGAATGAATAGGTTTTTTGCTTCTTATTTTTGGTTTGTTCCTCATAAAATTTGTGGTTTTCTGGCAAATCATTTAGGAATTAAGTCACTAAATAATGACACACTAGTTTCAGACTTCATAACCTTCAGAAAAATGCATGCTAAAGTAAGACCTGTTCTATCAACTGTCCCAGTTTATACAAGAGCATTTTTTAGTACTGTTTATATGTTCCCCCAATATATTTGGCCTTGTCCAGATTTATTGCATTAACAGGTTGAGAGGTACATGCAAATTGCTTTATAGAATTAGGCATAGCCAAACCTCTTAACTGTCCCTGAATTTGGCTCAAAATGTTGCTCTTCCCCTAATAATCCCTCTGCAAAATAGCAATTTTGGAAGAAAACATGGAGGGTTTACAATTAAGAAATAACTGCAATAATCAGAGTTATAGATTACTTTTATTTCAGAAATGCATGTAGACTCTTTTATTTTGTCAACTGCTCAAGTTAGCAGTACTAATATTAAAAAAGCGTCCCTTCTTTGACAGGTTCCCAGCTGTATTGTGTGGCTATTTTATATTGTTGCATCACATTTTTGGTCCATTTTTCATAAAATTGTGTTTTTTTTGGCAAATTAGTGGTAAATCATTAAAGACTGAAGTTAGAAAATAATGACAGGCATTTGAGTTTCAGATTTCATATCCTTCAGAAAATTCATACTAATGCAAGACCTACTATTCTATTATCTCTCTAAGTTTATAAGAGCAATATTTAAAAATTGTCCTTATTTTTGGGCCTTTGCCCCACTTCTATGCATGGCTTTGCCCAGATTTCTTGCTCTGAGGGTGAGAGGTATGACAAATGTGTTAGGGCCATCACCGTCAGCCAGAGACATTTCAAATTGTGACATACTTGTTGCACCCCACTCCCCCATGTAGTGACTCTAGATGTGTCCAAGCAAAGCAAGGAGCAGTTATGCAGTGTAAATGTGCTGGGTATCCCCCCATACAAGGTAGACACAAGTACTACAGTGGCTTTTCGTCTGTTCTTGATTTTGCAGAATGGTCTGGTTTCTGTCATATTTTTGTACTGTTGATTTATGCTCATTACTCAAAGTGCCTGTTGCTCTGTGTTTTAAGTAGCAATGCTTTAATGACCATCAAGTAAGCTTGTCTGAGATCATAACATGCAAGTAAGCTTTAATAAGCATACTGTTAAAGAATTGCCAACATTGAAGCCTTTCTGTTGTTGCCATGCAGAGAATACTTAACTAGATAATGTATAAGCATTGGATATTGAAATGCATATGACAGTATTTGTAGTAAAGGACAGGATTACATTATTTTAAGAAGCTCATTACACTTGTTGGAGACTTCTAGTGATCTCTGAGGGCTTTACCAGTAAACTAAACAGAATGCCATTCATGTGTGGTCCATAACCTGTACAGTAATAATTTAAGCAATGTATCTTGAGCTTGTTTCTTGTTTGCTTTTCATTTTTACTTTGATCGTGTTTTCCCCATGAAACAAGTAGATAGTTGTCAGGCAGCAGGTCTGTTTTGGATAAGAAACATTTTTACAAGTTGGGGCATCACAGAGATTGCTACTTTCAGCATGTTACTTGGTGCTTTAATAAAGCTGAATATAAATTATAATTAGAACTGCAGTGCAAGGAGAAGTAGTTTGAGTTGAGTGCTGCTTGTTTTTCTTATACTTGATTTTGACTGGCATTCCCGTAATGTATTTAAAAAGTAATTTATTTTTTCATGCCTCACAACCTTTTTGTTTCCATCTAGATATTAAGTAAGCTGTCATGCAGCCAATGCATTTAAATATTTTTATTCTTTTACATTTCATTTGTCTTGATTGGACTCTCATAATGAGGGTTTGGCACCCAAGGCAGCATATTTAATTAAAGTTAGTTTTTGTGGTTCTGAGCATAGCTCCTCCCCTTTCTAGTTGGTCGCACCCGTTCCCATTGACCCCACCCATTCAGCTATCCCCTGCAGCCCCCCTTTGATTTGAAGTCACCAGCCACCACTGCAGCCTGGTGTGCCACTAAAACTGTTCCCTTATATGTCTCTTGACTTCTGAATAGCATTTCCCCAGGAATAAAAAAAAAAAAAAAAAAGCACACCCATCAGTCCAGAGTTTGGGCCACAATCTATCCATTTCTTATTGTGCACAGTAAAACATTCAGTTTATAATGTGTTCTGGCTGCTGACATGGTTATCTTTACATAGTTATTCTCTTATAGCATAACCTGAACTTATGGTATTCAATGCCAAGCTTTACAACAGTTCTCAGTTTCTTAACAATGACCTCCCAAGCCTCTGATGTGACCTAGTACTTTGTCAATACACTGTAAATACACAGATTAATACAAATATCTGTGCACATATGACACGTACAATAATGCACACATATCATCAATAAAACAAGATAAATGCAATATAAATCATATCAATATAGTTATGATTTCTATTATGACCCTGTTTGTCTATGGAAACTTTTTTTTGAATTTATGTTCAAGCAGTTGTATATTTGTTGTATATTATCTTGTTTAATTGTTTCTCAATATTCTAACCACTGTGTATGCTGCATCAATTGTAAAACTCTGATTTTACTCCTTTTATATATTTCTATGCTCTTTGTACAAAATAGCTATGCTTGTATAATTTCTTTTTATTATTTTTTATAATTGTTTACTATGTATCTGGAGCTTTTCTCCCCCAGCCTCCGCTGAAAACGGTCATCTTGTGTCCAGTCAGACTAACCTGGTAAACAAATGGAAAATAAATAAAAAATAAAATATACTAAGAAAATCAATCAATATACCAAGAAAAATCCAAAACTTAAGAAAAAAAAAACAGAAAGAAGGAAAATGTTTCCTTGATGCTGTCATGAAAATCCCACTCACTTATTCAGATATTATGGGCAATCATATATATATATATATATATATATATATATATATATTATAACATATATAATATATTAGGCAAAACAACGTAACCAACACACTAGTCATAGGTGACTCTATAGTCAGGCACACTGATGTCCCACTTACCAGGCTAAACAAGGAGAAGGTTACTGTCAGCTGCCTGTCCGGTGCCAGGATCTGCCACATAACCCATGCACTCAGGTCACTCCACAACCAAGTACAAATATGACTCTGTCATTGTCCATGTTGGTGTGAATGACCTGAGACATGCCTCCCTGGACTACATGAAAAGAGACATGGAAGAGCTCTCCAATCTTGCAGTCCAGGGAGGTATGACCCTAGCCCTGAGTAGCATTCTGCCATCACCCAGAATGATACCACAGTACAAGGACAAAATGATTGACTTCAACAATTGGCTAAGCTTCTGGTGTCATTCTAAGGGGATCCAGTATCTGTCTGCCTGGGAGGACATGGTCGACAGACCATGATGCTTTGCTAGAGATGGCCTGCACCTGTCACCCATGGGATTCCGGATACTGGCTAAGGCTCTTGCCGCCCCTATAGTGCCTTTTTTAGACAGGTTTCAAATGCAACAGGAACAGGCAAGCAAAAACTGAGGGTAATGCTACTCAATGCTAGAAGTCTAAATCTCAAAATGCACTCACTCAAGGCACTCCTTAAAACGGACAACATCGATACCTGCGCAGTGACTGAGACCTGGTTCAAGGCTCCAAAGAGCACCCCCGCACTACCAGGCTATAACTCATACCACACTTTTTGGCCACGTAACCTGGACCGGAACACCAAAGGTGGAGGTGTGCCCATATTCATTAAGAATATCCACACCTCCAGGCTAGTTGCTCAGCATAATGCATCCAAGGTTATCCAAGTGCAACTAACTCTGGGCAAAACTGCAATCCAAATTGTAGCTTGCTACAGATCCCCCATCATGCTCCAGGATTCCCACTCCTCTTTTCTCGATATACTGGAAAATATTAGGGTTCAAACACCCTGATAATGGGCGATTTCAACTACCCCCCCATTAACTGGGAAAATTACTCATGTACCAACTCCTTCGCTCAATGCTTTCTGGAATTCATAAATTCCAGTGCCCTGGATCAACTTATCCACACCCCCACCAAGGGCAATAATATCCTAGACCTAGTCATTACCAACATGAATGACTGGTGTTCCACACCCGAAGGCAACTACTTGTTGGTCAGATCCGACCATAAGCTAACCACCCTAGATATCCACATTCCGCCCCCACCCCACATTAAGGAAACCATGGTAAAAAAGTTATTCCATAGCCAACTTCATGCTTCTTAAGACAGAAGTGGCGAACTTCATGACACCCATGCAGATGGCCAATACAGTTATGACTGCTGAATCCTACACAAATGCACTCTATAAGCATTTACATGAGTGCATGGATCATGCTATCTCAAACAGAACCGAGAAGCTATCCTCCAAAAAAAGGAAGCCAATCTGGTGGTCCCCTGCCATAAACAAACTGTACAACAGAAGGAAGAAACTGTTGCAAAAGACAGTAAAATCACATGAGTGGTGGAGCTCCCTGGTTAGCCTCAGTAAGACGGTGAGATCCCTTATAAGAGCATCCAAAGCTAGCTATGAAAATAAAATTGCCACTGATTCTAAGGACAACCACAAAGCATTCTATACCTATGTCAAGAATCTCAATGGCAACACCCAGATCTGCTCTGAGTTACAGCACAACTGCATGAAAATTACAGAACCAACTGATATTGCCAACATTTTAGCATATAGGTTCAGTGCTAACTTTACCACCCTCTCACACCATCACAACTACACAGGTAAAAGCTGCACTCTCTAAAGCCAAAAACACAGCATCCATCCATGGGACTGGACAACATCCCAGGCTGCGTTTTACACGAACTTCAGAACGAACTGGCTCCCCACCTAAGCACCATGTCCAATCATAGCCTCACATCAGGCTTTGTGCCCACTGAATGATGCACAGCAACAGTTATCCCACTCCACAAAGGGGGAGCCACCACTGATCCCGGGAACTATTGTCCTATTAGCCTGATGAGCTTGGTCTGCAAGGCCATGGAATGTATAGGTTCATAGGTAGGTACTAGGCTATCGGCTCTGGGGCCTATACAAGCCCAGCCAAAAAGGTACCCTGGCTTTTACCACTCAAGAAAATTATTTTCCTGTGCCACTGTCGAGCAGAGCCTCAGAGGTGATCCCCGGGGTGAATTTCCTATTTCCCATCCAATCATCAAGATTTTTCTTGAAGAGTGCTAACAAAGAGCTTTGTTTGATATAGATACGTAGTTTATTCCAGAGTATGTGAAGTCTCTGGGACAGGAATCTATCCCACCGGCATGTTCTCTTTATTGTGGTGACAAGGTTTAGGTCCCTAGAGCATGTAGCTTGGAGGGATTGGGATTTCTTTAAGTGGAGCATGTCCAAAAGCCCTGGGTTTGACATAGCTTTGTATGTTAGGCAGAGATCACCTCTGAGTAGGCGATATGTGATGGAGTAAAGCTGGAGTTTTTTTGAGACGGTCTGCGTAGGGCATCTGTTTGAGGCTGGTAATCCTCTTTGTGAGGTATTTCTGTGGCCTTTCCAGTTGTTGTGGATGTCTTGTGAGGTACATACAAAAAGGGGCATTGTACTCTATAATGGGTCTAATGAGTGATGACTAGAGGGGAACAATGACCTCTTTTTTCTGGATGAGAAACCTTTTGTGATGAGGTGTGCCACATAGAAGGATTTCCAGACTACTGTGGCGATGTGATTATCAAAGGAGAGAATACTGTCCGCCTGTATCCCAAGGTCTCTTATCACACTTTTGGTGTTAAGTATACTACTGCCTATGTTGCAGTTCATGAGTACAGAGTTTTTACCAAAGGGGATGACAATGCACTTTTTAGCATTGAGCTTGAGGCCATGGCTTACCAGGCATCTGTCTCAGTGAGGCCCTTTTGTAGGATGTCCACATCATTAGGAGTTTTGATTATGGCTCCTAGTTTGCAGTCATCTGCGAACCGTTAATAAAGACCTTCTGTGTTAGCCTGTACTTCAGAGAAGTAGATACCAAACAGGAGAGGACCCAGGACTGAACCCTGTGGTACTCCACTTGTCACTGGTCTGAAGTCAAATTTGGAGTCTGCTACTTTCACAGTGTGGGTTCTGTCAGGGAGCCAGTTGCCAACCCATCTTGTGACATAGGGATTTATACCTAGTTTAGTGAGTTTATCTATAATTCCAGAGTGGGGGATGGTATTGAAAGCCATGACAAGATCTAGATAGGCTGTGTGAACCACCTTACCCTTGTCTATGGCTTTGGTGACTGCTTCAAAGTAGTCTATCAGGTTTAGGAGACATGATCTGCCTTTTACAAACCCGAACTGGGTGGAGTCCATAGTTTGGAGATTACCAATGTCTTTGTTTATAAGTTCCATGATGATATGTTCCATGGCCTTGCAGACCAGGCTCGTCAGGCTAATGGGGTGGTAGTTCCCGGGGTCCATGTTGTCTCCCCCCTTGTGGACTGGAATAACTGTCGCTGTGCACCATTCAGCAGGCAGAAAGCCTGAGGTGAGGCTATGATTGAAAAAAATAAACAGCCTCTGCAAGGCTCGAACTCAGGACCCTGCACACCATAGCCAAAGTGATTTACCACTAAGCCCTGTCAGATATCATCATGGAACTCATAAACAAAGACATTGGTAACCTCCAAACTCTGGACCCCACCCAGTTCGGGTTTGTGAAAGGCAGATCATGCATCCTGAACCTAATCAACTTCTCTGAGGCAGTTGATGAGGCTAAGGTGGTTCACAGCCTATCTTGACCTCGCCAAGGCTTTTTACACCATCTCCCATTCTGGAATTATAGCTACACTCACTAAACTAGGTATAAAACCCTACGTCACAAGATGGGTTGCCAACTGACTCACTGACAGAACCCACACTGTAAAAGTTGCAGACTCCAAATCTGACATTAAACCAGTGACAAGTGGAGTATCACAGGGTTCAGTCCTAGGACCTCTCCTGTTTGGTATCTACTTCTCTGAAGTACAGGCTAACACAGAAGGCCTCTGGCTAACGAAGTTCGCAGATGACTGCAAACTAGGAGCCATAGTCAAGTCCCCAAATGATGTGGACATCCTACAGAAGGGCCTCACTGAGACAGATGCTTGGTGTTAGAGCCATGGCCTCAAGCTCGATGCCAAAAAGTGCACTTTCATCCCCTTTGGTAAAAACTCTGTACCCGTGAGCTACCACATAGGTGGGTAGTCTACTTAACATCAAATGTGTGATGAGCCCTTGGGACCCAGGTGGACAGTAGTCTCTCCTTTGATAATCACATCGCCACAGTAGTCAGGAAGTCCTTCTACGTGGCACACCTCATCACAAAATGGTTCTCATCCAGGAAAAAAAGAGGTCATTGTTCCCCTTTACTTGACACTCAGACCCATTATAGAGTACAACGCCCCTTTTGGAATGTACCTCACAAGACATTTTCAGCAGCTGGATAGGCCGCAGAAGTACCTCACAAAGAGGATTACTGGCCTCAAACAGATGCCCTACACTGACCATCTAAAAAAACTCCAGCTTTACTCCGTAGCATATCGCCTACTCCGAGGTGATTTCTGCCTAACATATAAAGCTATGTCAAACCCAGAGCTGTTGGACATGCTACACCTAAAGAAATCCCAATCCCTCTGAGTACATGCTTTAGGGACCTAAACCTTGTCACCACAATAAACAGGACATGCTGGAGAGATAGATTCCTCTCCCAGAGACTTCCCATACTCTGGAACAAGCTACCCATCTATGTCAAGCAAAGTTCCTCATTAGCACTTTTCAAGAAAAATCTTTGAGTGGATGGGAGATAGGAAAATATACCCCGGGAATCACTTCTGTGGCTCTGCTCGACAGTGGCACAGGAAAATAACTTTCTTGGGTGGCATAAGTCAGGGAAACTTGTTGGCTAGGCTTACTTAGGCCCTTAGTCTGATAGCCTAATAACTACCTATGAACCTATTATTAGACTAAATACAATATTATGTAGCATTGAAATGTGCTGACATAAGGGTGACAGTTCATTATTTACCCATAAAGCAAATGCCAGTGTGGAAAAGTTCAAATAGTGGATAAAGAGGAGGAGAAGAAGAGAAGAAAGAGTGAGAAAAAGTATTTGTTAGAAGTAATAATTAGGGTAGATATGGAAGTCAGGAGAAAAAATGAGTAAAATTAACATTATAAGTAAGAGAAACAAAACCAAGGAAAAGAAGAAATAACATGGACAACAAGATTTAGTGTGTGTGTGTGTGTGTGTGTGTGTGTGTGTGTGTGTGTGTGTGTGTGTGTGTGTGTGTGTGTGTGTGTGTGTGTGTGTTTGGTGTAAAAGAACTATAAAGCAAAACTGCACTGATACCTGTTTGCTGCCCTGCTGAGGGCGACGCTTGTGCAAGTGCAGTGGACTGGCTCCAGTAGGAAGGGATGGCAGCGTAACTCTCAACATTATAGAACAAGAAATCTGGAGAAGGCCATAAATAATAGGGGACAAATGCTCAAAAATGGGACAATTTATAAATATTGCACTTACAAACTTAGAAAGTTGATAAACAGGTTTTGCATTAGAGTGAATTTTCTTAAGGATATGAAGTCTGAAAATCAAATGCCTGTCAACTTTCTGACTTCAGTGTTCAATGATTTGCCAGTGTTTTGACAGAAAACTGTAATTTTATGAAAAACAGACAAAAAATCTGGACTTTCTGCAAAAATCTGTGCTGTTGAGAGATATGGATGGGAGTCTTGAACCAATACCCATCAATCATTTTCATGTGTTTGCCAAAGCCATTACAGCATTGTTTTGCAGAGAGGTGGGAAAAGCCTTAAATTTGACTGGTATGTTGTGTAGGTGCGGGTAGCTGTGTTTGTGGAAGGTGGAGGTGTGCCTTTATAAGTGTGGTGTGAATGTTATGGATTATGAAATGGAGAGATTGAGTAAAATTGTGCTCAGTGAAGTCCCTAGCAATTTCATCACTGCTTGATTCAGACATATACATTCCCCTATGTTTGTTAGTACTATGTTTGAGTGCATTGTTTTGGAGTGTAGTTTCACTGCTACAGATGCTGCTACTCTTTCAATACCAGTATCTGCTTTGGATGTTTTCTCCAGGAGTCTGTTGCTGAGAGGATGAGAGACATGCTACAGGTATACAACTAAGACAAACTAGATAAAGCAATAGTAAGAAAAAGTACTAGGTCACATCAGAGGCTTGGGAGGTCATAGTTAAGAAACTGAGAACTGTTGTAAAATTTATCATTAAATACCATAAGTTCAGATTATACTATAAGAGAATAACTATGTAAAAATAACCATGTCAGCAGACAGAATGCATTATAAGTTGAATATTTTACTGTGCACATTTTAAATGGATAGACTGGCCTAAACTCTGGACTGATGCGTTTGCTTTTTTTTTTTTTTTTTTTATTCCTGGGAAATGCTATTCAGAAGTGAAGAGACATAGAGACATACAATGGAACAGATTTAGTGGCACACCAGGCTGTGATTTGTTTTTATGTCTATTGTCATGCAAAGCTGACTAAATAGTTGAATCTAGTAAAGCTGGAAATGTGAGACTGTAGCCCACTGAAGGAGGGGAGATGGGAGGAGTAACCTGGCCAGGAACTGAAACTTGCAAAACTGCTCCTTGTGAAAAGTCTTTTTTATCTCAGTAATTTGTTGACACTTTTGCAAGTTTCTTTCAGAGAATGTGTAGTACATCAATAGGAATAACATTTGTAAAACTCAGCGCATATCAGTCAATGACACATGAGCTGTAGACTCTCAAACTTGACAGTTTTTTTCAGGTGTTGCATTCTAAGTGAATGGAAGTCTCGTCTGACAACAAATGGTAGGGCTATTTGTTCTCAGTCTGTGCATTATGGGACAGATTTAGCTTTCCAAAGGAATCACGATGTCTGCCCCATGAGGGCAGACAAGAGTAAAAACAAAATAAAATTAGTAATGAGTACTTATTTTGCTGCAGGCAGCTTTGGAAGGTGTAGTAAATCATGGCAAGATAAAAAATGTTTTCTTCATCATTTGCCCGTAGTGGTCCTTTAAGTTCTGAGTGGTATCTAAAGAATATTAGAGACCCTAAAGTGTAATAACCACAAATAAGCTCCATAAAACTTCAGCCTAATTTTATTTATTGACTGATTTCCATTTCTTTTATCGGGTTGGTGCAGTAGTCTGAAAATTGTTTTCACGTACAGCCAGGGCCATTGAGGCAGTTTGCAAAATATGCTACAGCAATTATTAAAACAGAGAACTGAAAAACACTTTATACATTACCCATGAATGCAAGAGGCATTTAAGAAGGAGTACAGTTTTGATAACTATTAGAGTAATTAGTGTAAGAAGTTTAGAAGACACAGACAGGCATAAATACATCTGTGTAACAGAGAAGTTTAGAGATGACAGAAAGCTGACATTGAAATTGTATTATAGTATAGGCCATACCGCCTGTTATATGCAGTTTTTGGTTGAGAAACAAGAAAATATATACTGTAAAGAATCAAATATAATGCCATCTACACCGGATATGTAAGTATGCCTTCTACTGCTGCTTTTTTGCTCGGAGTAGCATAAATCAGTTAAGTATTATTTAAACAAAGCATTTACAGAAGTGCAGCAATCCAGCATGTAGCTGTTATATAAACAACGAAAACTAAAAACTGCAAAATTCAAAACCTCAAATACCGGAAGTTTTGAATTTTATGGTTTTACTACACATACACACACACACACACACACACACACACACACACACACACACACACACACACACACACACACACACAATCACTCTACTACACACCCCCTACTTAAATATTCTCACTTCGAGGTCTCACTACATACAAACACACACAAAACACCACCACACAAGCTACTTTCTCTTCACACACACACATCACAGCAACAAAACACACTGACAAACACCACATTCCCTACCCAAACCCCTTAACACACACACTTACCTGAATACATAACCATAGCGGATCTTTAGAAGCGAGAAATTCAAAACCTCCGGTATTCGAGGTTTTGAATTTCATTATTATGTGGATTCAGCTTCTTGGGCTCGAAATTCGAGATTTCAGTATTTCGAGCTTCTGAACGGTACCCATATATATATATATATATATATATATATATATATATATATATATATATATATACACACACACACACACACACACACACACACACACTTACAAGAAAATAGCAAATAATTAAGGCTATATCCTAGCCACTCAGAGAAAATGCCATGCCACATTACATTTATATTAAGGAAACAGTGTTACAAAAAGAATCTGAGACAGATTGGTAAGTTAACATGCGATATATATGCCTCAAGGTAACCTTTTGCAATTCAGAGACAGCCTGAACATGAGGCTTCATAATAATACATTTGCTTAAAACTGGCCCTTTTAAGTAAAAACAATGTATTAAACAATATTGTGTATGGAGTCATGTCAAGAGAGCAAAGGCTCTATAAATGGAACCACTAGCAGTGAATAAACTTCTGTGAAAGACTACAAAAACAGTCTTCCTCTATAACTGTGAAATATATTAACGCAAACAGAGCTAACCAAGAAAAACCCAAACACTAGAAATATTTCAAGCACACAAAGTAAAATTAAACAAGCAGTCACATCAACGATCATAAACAGGGTATCTTAAAAATCTGGAAATACTATGCTCAGCTCAATAAACATCACTTATGATCAAGTAAAACACTTCAAAATGCATTTAGAAATAAAAAAAATATGAAAACATTACTTTACAGTGGTATATTACACCCTTGTGCCGTCATCTCTATAACTCCTACTTACATATACCAATGCCATATTCACCCCAACAGATGGATCATATATATAACTACAGAAACAGCTGTTTCACAACCGTGTGTGCATCAAGTTAAAATGATGCAATTATTACATTAAGTAGCTATAATGTTACTCAGTTTTATTGTCTCCACATTAGCGGTATCAACACTATTGCATTTGATTATCTGACAAGCTCTCCTGCGATTATTGCAAAAATTTAACAACTAAAAGGCTCCTTTTATACTCAAGTTGAATTTGAAGTTTGTACACAATACTATCAAAATTATGAAGTATTTTTTCTAAAATATGATGTTTTTGCTCCAATATCAAACTATTTTGTAATATAAATGCTTCTGAAAGTCATTTTTGTTATGTACAGTAACTTTCTAGTAGTTTTTACTCCTACAATCAGAAGGTTACTTCTTGCCTGCTGCACCAAACTATTTCACCCTTTCTGGCTGAATTGTGAAGCTAACTTAAATTACATGATCACATGTATGGCTTTGCTTCATTGTTAATTCGTTGTTTAGCTTTTCTGTACAACATAACAATACACTGGCAATACAAAAACATTGAGCCAAACTTTAATATATGTGAAATGACTTACTACTCAACCATTATAAAACCATGTCCCCATGTATGTCTTATATGTCTTAGCACACACACACTATAACGGAGATCTTGAAATAACTTGCTTGAGATAGTGGAACCACGGAAACTAACAAATGGATTCAGGGGGGAACCCATCACAGGGGTTTAGAGAAAGAAGGCAAAAAACAGTTGCACTGGAGCTAGATGTAATAAATAGGATAATTTGATTTAAGAGGTATACACATCTTCCATCTATTTACTCGTATGACTGATGGGGATTCAGCAACAGTTCAGCACAGTGTTAAGGAGCAAATTAAAACACTTTCACATATAAAAGAAAGAGAAAATGCCATGCCAGAATACACCTAAACAAAGGGCTAAGCAGCAGTGCACAATTCTAAAAGCTGCAGAAAAGATGAGATGACATTCTGCTGCCTTGTTTGTTGCATTTAACTTGATGGACCAGGCACAAGAAGGAATGCAAGAAACTGGACATGACCGGTTCTTTGCAGACCATGCTGTTCAATAATGATTCCCACATTTGAAGAAAGAACATCAGACTGCACAGAAACTGAAACTTCAGGAGTTCTAACAAGAAAGACCTTCCACGGCTATGAGTTTAGGACTCTGGATGAGCTATGCCAGGCTAATGTAAGGATGTCCTGGCAAAAAAGTGAAAATCATATTGTAGGCTTAATAAGGTCCTGTCTGCTTGTTTGCTAGTCTTATCTTCTGTATAAAGATTACAGAAGAAAGAGGAATAAAATTTTACAATTTTGAGAGGTGAGGGTAAATTACCAATCCCCTCATCTTCTACAAGGTTATCTGGACACTTTGTTTAGGTGCATTGTAGCATGGCATTTTTTCTAACAGTGTGGCGACCCCTAACCGGGAAAATCCGAAAGACACAACAACTTCTAAAAATTTGTTGTCATCTGGTTGCCAGCAGGAAAATACTAAAATACTTTTTTTTCCAACACACTTTGCATAGGTGTATTGTGTCATGGCATTTTCTCATCATATTTCTAGGAATCTGTTGCCATCTGGTCGACAGCAGGAAAATCGTGAAATACTTTTTGCAGCACAGCTAAGTCAATACAAAAGAGGAAAAGTATGGATAGTAAAAATGAAAGATTAAAAACTATATAAAGGAAAACACATGACAACCATTCAATGCAGTGCTATGATTTACTTATAGACTGTGATTCTTACTGGTAAGACAAGAAATACATTAGTCAATCACAATACAATCGTTTTTACCTCTGTGAATCATAAAAGAGGAAAGTAGCCTAATTATGGTTCTCCTTACCCTTTTCAACATGTATGCCTTGTTCCTGGTGAGGAATCATTTCTGGAGACTCTGCTATGGTCTGGTCACTGCTCTGTAATGACTGATCAGTAAGTGGGCTCCGAGGAATTTCTTCCTGTTTCTGAATGCTGCCACTGTAAAGTGAAACATCACATTACCAAGTATATGAAATACAATGCATATAACTACATTATTGTTTTAGCATTGTGCATCTCCTTTAAATCTACAAAACACAATAAAACATTCCAAATGTTAAGAAAAGTACATAGCAAAAGTACTGCAACTATAACTGTTTCAGATTCTTCACCTAGGTGCCCTCAGACAGGCTACCCACATACTGGAAAATGACTTGAATACATATTTGTTGCACTACTATCCTGCCCACTTTTTATACTAAAATAATTTCATTCAGAACACAGGTTCCCACCTACTAGCTGGAGTTCAAACTACTGCAGTGGTAACATTATCTTCTAATGTTGATGGTGTTTCAACATACCAGACATTGCTTTGTTGCAGGTTCTGTACAGTGTTGTGTACGGTATCTCAATAGTCAGATATGATGGAAAGACTGAGTTACATTTTCTAAAAACCTTCATTATTCTCAAGTTTGTGTGACCTCAGATGTGGTATATGTATGAGATCAGGGTAATATGGAAGAGCCTCCACATGGGGGGGGGGGGTGCAACTTCAGAAATTACTGTTTTGTAGTGTTTTGCAATATATTATACAATGTGATGAACTCATGTGCTTTCAGACATTTCATTTACACCCTGGCTGGCTGATGTCTAGTTGCCCAGCCTGGGTTACCTGGGATAGCTCTGTTGAGCGAAAGCTGAATGTAAAACTAACCAACCTGTCAAACATGAACTAAGAATTGCTACGCTTAATGTAGGTTCACTGACAGGACGCAGCTTGGAAGTGGATGACATAATGATACGGAGGAAGCCGGACATCCTATGTATCCAAGAAAAAGGATGGAAGGGCAGTGCAGCAAAGTCACTTGGCTTGGGATCCAGAGTCTACTACTCAGATGGAAGGCAGGCTAGAAATGGTTTAGGAATTGTGGTGAGAGAGAGGCTTCAGAAGGCAGTAAGGGATATAATCAGAATTAATGACAGACTCATGGCAGTCAGACTCCAGTGTAATGATAGGGCAGTATTCATAATCTCAGTCTATGCCCCACAGCAGGGATGTGACCGTGAGGAAAACAGTGCATTCAGACAGCAGATGCAGGATCTACTAGATAAAGCAGGACAACATGAATTGGTGTTGATAATGGGTGACTTGAATGCACATAGGACAGACAGAACAGGATATGAGGACTGCCTGTGTCGACATGGGTGGGGCAACAAGAATAAAGAAGAAGAAGCCATTCTAGACTTCTGTCTGGCAAATGGCTTGATAGTAGCCAATACATGGTACAGAAAGAGAGAGAGAGAGTCACAAGATCACATACAAGAGTAGTCAACATGCAACTCAGGTAGACTTCCTCCTAGTAAGGAAAAGGCACTGGGGCAGAATCCATGAGTGCAAAGTCATCCCCAGCGAAACAGTCTGCCCACAGCATAAACCACTAGTTGCTACAATCAGCTGCAAGCAGTGTTAAGAGAAGGCTCTAAGGCAACAGAGACCAGGCTGAAGACCTGGAAGTTGACTGGAGAGAAAGTACAACAGTTCAAGGAATTACTCAGGGCTCTAGCACCCCATGAAGAGGAGGAAATATGTGGAGTTGAAGAAGAATGGCAGCACCTAAAAACAGCATGTGTTAGGACTACAGAAAAGATATGTGGCAGAGCCAGGTATAGAAATAAGGTACATAAGGAAAGCTGGTGGTGGAATGCAGAAGTCCAGGAAGTCATCAAAAGAAAGAAGGAGTGCAGAAAGAAGTGGGAGATAGAAAAGACTGAACAGGCTAGGAAGGACTACTGGTTGGGTAACAAAGAAGCTAAGAAAGAAGTTGCAATAGCAAAGAATAGGGCATCGGAGGCACTCTACCAACGTTTGGAAAGTGACTCAGTAAGGAGCACAAAGAAACTATATCAGGTTGCAAGACAAAGACAGAAAGATAAAGAAGACAGTCAGACACCCCTCATAGGGGATGCCAGCAGCAACCTGCTCACCAGTCCAGAGGACATCAAAGGCAGGTGGAAGGAGTATTTCAAGCAGCTTTTGAATGAAGAAAACCCCACAGAAGCTGTACTGCCCCAGAAACTGCCTACGATGACAGAAGAAGAGGTGACCAACCTAGAAGAAGTAAGAACAGTACTAAGGAAGATGAAGTCAGGGAAAGCAGCAGGCTCAGATGAGGTCACAGCATATATGATAAAGATGTTGGGTGAGATAGGGGAGAAATGGCTCCTGAGGGTACTAATAGCAGTGTGGAGAATAAGCATACATATGCCAGTGTGCAAGAACAAAGGGGACATCCACATCTCTGGGCAGTACTGAGGCATCAAACTCCTATCACAATGCATGAAAGTTCTGGAGAGGGTGATTGATAAACGGATACACAGAATAGTAGAATGCAAGATGGGAGATGAGCAGTGTGGATTCAGATCAGGATGCAGCACAATTGACCCGATGTTTTCATTGAGACAGATATTTGAGAAGAAGCTAGAGATGAGGAGAGAGTCCAATTGGGCATTCCTGGACTTGGAGAAAGCATATGACAAGGTCCCAAGAAAGCTGATCTTGGCAGTACTGCAGTGGTTTGAAGTCCCAGAAACACTGGTAGCATTAGTGCAGGCTATGTATAAGGGCCCAATGACTCAAGTACGAACAGGGTTTGGCCTCACAGAGGGGTTCCCAGTGGGGGGGGGGGTGTACATCAGGGTTCAGCTCTGAGGCCATTGCTGTTCATACTGGTGATGGACTACATTAGCAAACAGGTTGGAGGGAACGAATCAACAAAGCTGCTGTATGCAGATAATGTGGCAGTACAGGCAGACTCTGAGCTAGAACTTCAGCATAGGCTAGGAGAATGGAATGCAAATCTGAAGGCACATAAGATGAAACTAAGCAGCGATAAGATGATGGTAATGGTAGCAAATTGCAGAAATCAGAAGAAGCTGAGAATAGAGATAGAAGGGAAGATAGTGGAACAGGTAAACAGCTTCAAGTATCTGGGAGGGGTAGTTGAGGATAAGGGTAGTCTGAATGAAAAGGTGAAAGCTAGAATCAGAGGGGCTGCAGCTAACTGGCATAGAGTATCAGGTGTAGTCTATGACAGAAGAATGCCAAAGAAGTTGAAAAGTAAGGTGTACAAGACAGTGGTGCAACCAGTACTACTGCATGGTACAAAAACCTGGGCAGTAAAGGCAGAACAGTTGAAGAAGCTAGAGGTGATGGAAATGAAGTCCCTGAGAAAGGTGGTAGGATGCACACTGTGGGACAGACAAAGAAATGATGACATAAAAGCAGAAGCCAAAGTAGCTCCAACTGCAGAAAAGATCCAAGTGAACAGATTACAGTGGTTTGGGCACATGTGTAGAAAAGCAGAAGACAATCTGGTGAGGAAGATTTGGGACAGACAGGAAGAAGGTAAGAAGAAGCGCGGGCGTCCAGCAAGGAGGTGGATGGATTGTATGAAAGAAGATCTGCAACAGTCATGCATGAGTGTTGAAGAAGGCAGGAGTGTGGCACTAAATTGAGACACTTGGCGACAGTTAACATGATACCCCAAACCCCATGTAGAAAAATAGGAAAAAGGGGGCTGGTGATGATGATGATTTACAAGAGAGACATGAGGTTTATTATTAATTCATTCATTCAGCATCACCCAGGGAAAAAAGTAAAACAGACTGTTATTTAACGTATACTGTTAGTAGCAAAACAAATGCTAAACTACTGGACTGAGAATACACATGGACTTTTATATCTGTCCTTGTTTCGTCGACCACATACTGACCCTATGGTACATCTAAGCATATAAGAAATACAGAAATGAACCTAGAGATATCCTGTTGCATTAATTATTCTCTCATTTAGCACCATGCCTTTAGTAAGCATTACAGTATCATATCCATTCTGATTTATCTAAAGCTCAACTAGTTCATAGGTTCATACTAGGCTATCTGCCCTAGGGCATTTATAAGCCTAGCCAGAAGGTGTTTGGCTTTCGCCACCCATTTTAAATTTAATTTGCTATGCCCTTTTTCGAGGTTAGTATACTGTGCCTCTGTCTAACAGTGACACAGAAGTGATACCCGGGGTAAACCTACGATCTCCCATCCACTCATCAAGATTCCTCTTGAAGAGAGTCAATGAGGGACTCTGCCTAACCTGGACTGGGATTTTATTCCAGAGTGAAGGGAGCCTCTGGGTTATGAATCTGTCCCTCCAGCATGTCCTATTTATTTCAGTGCTGAGGTTCAAGTCTCTCGAGCACGTAGCTCGATGGGATTTGGATTTTCTGAGGTGCAGCATGTCCATTAATTCCAGGTTGGACATGGCTTTATACGTCAGGCACAGATCGCCTATGAACAGGTGGTATGCCACTGAGTAGAGCTGGAGTTTCTTTAACCAGGCAGCATATGGCATCTGTTTGAGCCCTTTGATCCTCTTGGTGAGGTACTTTTGGGGTCTTTCCAGTTGCTGCAGGTGTCTGGTAAGGTACATCCCAAAAGGGGCATTGTACTCAATTATGGGCCTGATGAGGGATGAGTAAAGAGGCACGATGACGTCCCCTGATCTAGATGTGAATCCCTTCATGATTAGGTGGGCTAAATAAAATGTTTTTCTAACCACTTTGGCCACGTGGTTGTCAAATGAGAGATTGCTATCAACTTGGGTCCCCAGGTCCCTAATTACTTCTTCTGTACTTAATGGATTACCACCTATGTGGTAATTTGTGGCCACTTTGTTTTTGCCAAAGGGGATGACTATACACTTTTTGGCATTTAGCTTGAGGCCATGGCTCTGGCACCAGTTGTCTGTTTCTATGAGGCCCTTTTGGAGGATGCTTGTGTCGACTGAAGAGTCGATTATGGCACCCAGTTTGCAGTCATCTGCGAACTTGGTCAGCCACAGTCCTTCCGTGTTGTCTAGTACCTCCGAGAAATATATACCGAACAAGAGAGGTCCCAGGACTGAGCCTTGTGGGACACCACTTGTAACTGGTTTGGAGTCTGACATGGCTCCAGCAATTCTAACCATGTGGGTTCTGTCCTTGAGCCAGTTTGCAATCCATCTAGTGACATAGGGGTTTATATTTAAGCTGGTGAGCTTATCTATAATGCTCGAGTGGGGTATTGTATCAAAGGCTTTTGCGAGGTCCAGGTAGGCTGTGTGGACCACCTTCCCCTCGTCAATGGCCTTGGTGACTGTTTCAAAGAAATCAACCAGGTTTAAGAGGCAGGATCTGCCCTTAACAATGCCGAACTGGGGAGGATCCAGTGTCTGTAGGTCCCCAATATCTTTATTTATGAGGTCCATGATGATCCTTTCCATAGGTTTGCAGACCAAGCTAGTCAGGCTTATGGGGCGATAGTTTCCAGGATCCGTTGAGGCACCACCTTTATGGAGAGGGACCACTGTTGCTGTACGCCATTCTTTGGGCACATATCCTGTAGTAAGGCTGAGATTGAACAGTAGTTTTATGTTTGGGTTTAGCTCTTCTTGGAGTTCATGTAGGACGCAGCCAGGGACACCATCTGGTCCCATTGATGCTGTGTTTTTTGCTTTGGAGAGGGCGGCTCTTACCTGAGCATCTGAGATGTCAGGGGGGCAGCACTCTGCTGGGATAGATATTTGCCCTTTTGGTGGGGAGGGGGGGGGAGAAGTTTGTGCTGAACCTGTCAGCTAGGATGTTGGCAATGTCTGTGGGTTCGGTGTATTTTCTGTCATTTTGGACTAATTCTGAGCATATCTGGAAATTACCACCCAGGTTCCTAACATAACTAAAGAAAGCCTTGTGATTATCCTTAGTGTCCTGTGCAATTTTTCTCTCGAAGCTAGCCTTAGACAATTTTATGTGTGCCCGTAGTTTTTTGCTAATACTGATCAGTGATGCCTTCCCTTTTTGGGATTTTGCTCTATCATTTAGTAGCTTCCTCCTTCTATTGTATAGTTTGTTTATGGCTGGGGTCCACCAGACAGGACGTCTGCCTTTGGAGGAATGGGTCTTGGTTTTATTTGGGATCGCATGATCCATGCATTCCTGAAGGTGTTCATAGAATGCGTTTATAAAGGATTCTGCGGTCTGGGCAGTATTTTCCACAGGCCCGGGGGCTTTGAAGTATTCCACCTCAGTTTTGAGGAGTGTGAAATTTGCTTTAGAGAAGTTTTTCACTATGGTTTTCTGGGCAGGGGGTGGGGTCGGGATGTGAATATCCAGTGAGATTAGTTTATGGTCTGATCTTACCAGTGAGGGATACACTTCTGGTCTGGAGCATAGAGTCCCCATGTTGGCGATGATCAGGTCCAGTATGTTTTCCCCTCTTGTGGGAGTGGTAACAAGTTGTTCCATAGCATTTGAGTTTATAAATTCTAGGAACCTTTGGGCTAGGGTGTTGGAGCTAGAGTAATGCTCCCAGTCTATGTTTGGGTAGTTGAAGTCGCCCAATATAATGGTGTTTGGAGAGACCTTCATATTTTCCAGTGTTCTCAGGAAGGCCGAGTGGGGTTCCTGGGTTTGGGAGGGTGGTCTGTAGCAGGCTATAAACTGGAAGGCAGTTTTACCCACTGTTAGTTGCACATGGATAGTCTCTGATGCTTCGTGCTTTGCCACCAACCTGGAGGTGTGGGTATCTTTGATGAATATCGATACTCCCCCTCCTTTTGTGGTACGGTCCAAGTTTTGGGGCTGAAAAGCATGGTATGAGGTATAACCTGGTAGTGCTGGGGTGCTCTCGGGAGCCCTGAACCAGGTTTCTGTTACTGCACAGATATCGATGTTCTCCATGCTAAGGAGAGTTTCGAGTGCGTGCATCTTGAGGTTTAGACTTCTGGCGTTGAGTAGCATTACTCTTAGTTTCTTATCCCTTGTGATACCTATGGAGGTGGGTTTGTCTTTTGACCCTTGCCTAAAAAAGGCACTATGGGGGTAGCAAGAGCCTTTGCTAATATCCGAAAGCCCAGGGGTGACAGGTGCAAGCCATCCCTAGCGAAGCATCGTGGCTTGTCAAGCATATCATCCCAAGCTAACAGGCATTGGATCCCCTTTGAATGACACCAGTACTTAAGCCAATTGTTGAAATTGGTCATCTTGTCTTCATATTGTGGCATCATTCTTGGTGAGGGTAAGATGCTACTCAAGGTCAGGGTCATACCGGCCTGGGCTACATGCTCAGAGAGCTCCTTTATGTCTCTTTTCATGTAGTCCAGGGAGGTACGTCTCAGGTCATTCACACCAGCATGGACAATGACTGAGTCATATTTGTACTTGCCTTGGAGTGACCTGAGTGCTTGTGTTATGTGGCGGATCCTAGCGCCCGACAGGCTGCTCACCGTGACCCTCTCCTTGTTCAGCCTGGTGGCGGGGCGTCAGTGTGCCTGACGATAGAGTCACCTATTACAAGTGTATCAGGTGTGTTGTTTAGTCTTAAGGGCTGTGACTGTTTGGCACACTGGCTTTGTGAGATATGTGTTGCATGTGTTTTGTTTTGGGGTAGCGGCTGCTTGGGTGTCTGCTTTGGAGGTCTCTGCTGCTTCGGCAGATCTTTATTTAGAGCCTCCTAGTATGTTTTTGTGTGATTATGTGTTTGGTTTGCTGTCGTGGTAGGTCTATGTGAGACTGGAATTGTAGCGAGTGTGGTTTCCTTCTCCTCCTGACTGGTTATGCCAGTACTGAGTTGAGAGAGCTTAGCCTCCAGTTTGGCTATATGATTGCATCTCTCACATGTGTTGGAATTTGTTGGGAGGAGGAGAGGGTTGTCTGTGTACATGAGGCAGTTGTAACATTGCCTCAATATTCCCAGATTCACCAGCTGGACCGGAGAGGAGATTGACAACTGACCTTTGGACATGCTAGAATAATAATGGGAATTCCTTAATAATTGAAAACAAGGGCCAGTGGGGAGTGAGGGTGTAGTGCTTTTAATTTTTAGTGCTGACTTATATAATTGCTTTAGTGAGCAAGTGCCAGGTAACTTAAGTGCAATGTGTTACAGGTAACTTAAATGCAAAAATGACAAACAGTAACTTTCTTTCAAGTGAAACAAGGAAATAAGTACAGTAAGCAATGCAGATATCACTAGTGATCCACAGAAGCGCTGAGAAGCCGCGTATTAGGTGGAATTAGCGTCCCAGGGAAATAACAAGCAAACAAACAACAAGCATATAAACAAAGCTAGATTCAGCAGGCCTGGATCTAGTCTATGCTACAGCAAACAAGGTGTACCAATTTCAGTAAGATACAGTTCAAATATTCAGGCACTATAAACCTTTAACCAGAAATTCCCAGCTCAGAAGGGCAGAGTCCAGCCTCTTCTCCCACAAGAGTGCAGACCACAAACCTTCGTAATGTAAAATAACTGGCCTGAAGCCCAAGTGCTTAAACCAGAACTAATACACTTTAAGAATAACAGACACTGGGCTCTCAATCAGCAGTTCCCAACTTAGAAGGATGAAAGCTACCTGTCCTGCCACCACAGTGCATGCCACAAACCTTCCTAATGTAAAACAACTGGTCTGAAGCCCAAGTGCTTAATCCAAAAGACTTAGAATGATAGCTACACTTTAATCAAGTTACTAACAAGCAGTAATAAATACAATTGAATACTTTAGAGAATGCCTGGATTAGTGCTCAAGTTACACAAACAAAGCTAGATCCAGCAGGCCCGAATCCAGTCTATGCCACAGCAAACAAGGCACCAACTTCAGTAAGAAGCAGTTCAGATATGCATGCACTATAAGCCTTCAACCAGAAATTCCCAGCTCTGAAGGGCAGAGTCCAGCCTCTCCTCCCACAAGAGTGCAGACCACGAACCCTCTTAATGTAAAATAACTGGCCTGAAAGCCCAAGTGCTTAAACCAGAATTAATACACTTTTAGAATAACAGACACTGAGCCCTCAATCAGCAGTTCCCAACCTAGAAGGATGTAAGCTACCTGTTCTGCCACTACAGTGCAGTCCACAAACCCACTCAGTACAAAACAACTGGTCCGAAGCCCAAGTGTTTAAACCAAAAGGCTTAGAATGAGTTACACCAAGCAGTAATAAATACAATTGAGTACTTTTAAGATGATGCAAAAGTAAAAAAGTAGGTAGAAACACAAGTACAGTAAAAGCAGATGAATTTTTTTTTTTCTGAACAAGTGCTGAGATCAAAGAAACAGATTTGAGTGCTGAAACTAGAAAACTGGCTAGTTATAAGAAAAAAACTAAGCTAGAAGGCTTCCCTCCAACACAGAAGGGCTTGGGGACTCAGAAGCCTACAAATAGTCTATACCACTTAACAGGAAAGGCAGGAAACAAGCTTAATTTTTTTTTTTTTCTGTTTCCCAGATGCTCTCTTTGTACACAGTAGGAGTGCCTGAAATCAGAATATGATCTCACTGCACTGAGTTGAGTGAGCAAATGAGATGGGCCCAGAAGGAGTATCCAAACACAAATTTACAAGAGGGGCGGGCAGTTGCAAGGCCACTAAGATTAACACCAAAACAAAAACAGAGAGGGTGGGTGGGACTAACTGAAGAGCAGAGTGAAAACTTCCAGTTCAGCTAATATTCCTTCCACACAGTTAAAATCAATTTAAATACTGTATTTTTTGGGGAAAAAAAGAGCAGATAAAGGTACTTAAATTCTCTTATACGTCCAGTTGAATATAGCAAGTTCTTAGCCGGCCAAAGCTGAGGTTTTTAAGCAGAAAATATTTCACACTGTACCACTTAAATAGGCAAGGACAGGAAATCAAAGAATGTGACTACCCCCACACCTGTAATTACTAGCAAATAACAAAATTCAGCAAACACTGACTAAATTCCAGTTCAGCTAATATTCCTTCCACACAGTTAAAATCAATTTAAATACTGTATTTTTTGAAAAAAAAAGAGCAGATAAAGGTACTTAAATTCTCTTATACGTTCAGTTGAATATAGCAAGTTCTTAGCCCGCCAAAGCTGAGGTTTTTAAGCAGAAAATATTTCACACTGTACCACTTAAATAGGCAAGGACAGGAAATCAAAGAATGTGACTACCCCACACCTGTAATTACTAGCAAATAACAAAATTCAGCAAACACTGACTAACTTCCAGTTCAGCTAATATTCCTTCCACACAGTTAAAATCAATTTAAATACTGTATTTTTTGAAAAAAAAGAGCAGATAAAGGTACTTAAATTCTCTTATACGTCCAGTTGAATATAGCAAGTTCTTAGCCGGCCAAAGCTGAGGTTTTTAAGCTGTGGCTGTTCCAATCACAATGTCTTTGTAATATTACCTCCCTATGTTGTTTCATGTCACATTGCATTGCAATATTATCAAGCTTATATGGTAGTGCCTAATTTAGCCAAGTGTGTGCAATTACCTCCCTTGCCAATGTATTTTTAGATATATATACAATTTCATACATTAATACTGTTGCAATCATATTTAGCTGTATTGTTAACTGAGTGTAATTTATCTCTTCCTTGCTCGTGTCTCTTAGATATATGTATAAAAGCTTACAGAAGTATCTGTTCAACCTCTTTTAGTTGCACTTTTTTACCTAATACAAACTTCTAGCTAAATTGTTAAACCTTTTACTCACATGCTGCTCTCAACATCATTGGATTCAGGTTACAGCTGTTGAACTATTGTGTCTCCCTATTACTAAAGTACTATTTCTCTCCCACCTTTCTCCCCTGTCTCCAGCTTTCAGGCTCTGTGTTACCCACTGTGGATATGCCTGTGTGGACGCCTAGACCTACACTGTAATTATTCCAAGCTCAACCAATCCTTCAAGCAATATTTATAAACTCTGCTGCCTCATCCCTTTTACTGGACTAGAACCAAGCCTCTCCTTGAAGAAACCAAGGAAGTATGTGCATCAGTTGCTAAACCTACACTATTACAGTTATTTAAGCCCTGCTAGGTGTTGAGAACACTTCCTTGCCAAGAAAGCCAACAACCAACCCTTCCTCCAATTTCTGTATAACCATACTTCCTCCTCTCCTAGCTCCCTGACCTATACCGTCCCCCTTCTCTCCCTATTTAATCTACCCCAGGAATAGCCTTGGTGGAGTCACAGGTGCATCTCAGCATCTGTCCACTAGATGGCACCCTCTCCCCACTAATTTAATTTCAATTCAATATTTCTCTTGTATTCAGCCTAATCTCTAACTTTACTTTTTCCCTTTAAAGCACCAAAGTTCTAACTTTACTTTCCTCTCTTAAATCACCATAGCCCTCTCTATCCGACTATACCCCTGTCCCCTGTACTTACCTGTCTGCATTCCACACTCCACTGATAGGTTCTTGATCTTCACTTGCCTTCCTTGGCTCAACCCGCTCCGTTCGCCCTGCAAGCTCACTCCGCTCCCCTACCCTGCCCCCAAATTCCACCCGCGCCCAGCACCTCTACCTTTATTCCCCATAAACCACACCCACCACTACAATTACCCACTCAATCTCACACACCATCTCCCTTACCCTGCCCACTCTAAGCTCTAATCACTCCACTAACAAACACGCAAAATCACCACTACATCAAACAATACCCAACGTCCCACTACCCTCTCTAATATAAAAACCTTGCCAGCTCCTTTATACATATAATCACTCTTGTAACTACTTAACAACTCTTAACAACCTCATCCCATTATGCTTAAAAAAACTTTACACATCTCCTTTCTACTACTGCTACTTCTACAGTGTTCCTTTATTCTCTACCTCATCCAGCCCATTAATATCTACCATTCCCAATCCTTTCACACAACCAACCATCTTACCTTACCTCTCCAACACTCACACACCCCAATTTCTCCACACCTATATCCTATAAAAAACATCTACTTTTTCCATATAAACTGCTTACCTCACAAAGATATTCCAGTCCCATAGTAACTAGCAATTCTTCCAGTATCATAATTGAGCCCAATGTACACTCTAAACTTTCAAACCACCTCTGTAACCCCATCCTATACCTAATCCCCACTCTATTATCAGGAGATATCCACCCTAACCCAGGTCCCCCCACCTCAACAACTATTAACAAGTCCATATTACTTACTTCTTTAAATTCCCAAAGCATAGTCAACAAAATCCCAAACCTGCATGCCTGGCTTACACACAACAAACCTGACATCCTATCCATCTCTGAAACATGGTTAAAACCCCATATAAAAGACTCTGAAATAATCCCACCAAACTATTCTATCATTAGAAAAGACATGTCTCATAAAAAAGGGGGTGGTGTAGCTCTCCTATACTCATCCTCACTATCAGTTACTCCCTATAACAAACCCACTCCCCACTTTAATAACGCAGAATTACTACTAACGTTACTTCAAATCAACAAACACAAGCATATATGTATAGCCTCCCTTTATATTCCCCCAGGTGATAACATTTCTACACTTGAAGACATCCTCTCCTGGCTCTCCAAAAACATCAGCAATGAAACTATAATCCTAGGAGACATGAATATCAATTGGGCCTCCATTCAGTCTCCCTCAAATCCACTTAACATTAACCTCTACAACTTCTCTCAGCTCATCAACTCTATAACCCGCCCCTCAAAAAAAACCCTCCAGTGGCAGTATCCTAGACTGGATCTTAGTCTCTCACCCCCATTACTTCTCCAACAGTGGTACTCTTCCCGATCCTCTTAGTGACCACTTGCCCACATTTACACACCGCCTCCCCTCACCTCTTCATCATACCCATAATGTTATTACTACTCGTAACCTAAAAAACTTTAACCCTACAGCTTTTTCTAACTCTCTGAAAGCAATAAATTGGAATAGTCTAAAAACACTTCCTCTAGATAATGCAGTCGCCCATTTCAACACTACCTTCTTAAACCTCCTAGACCATCACGCTCCCCTAAGAACAAAAAGAATAAAAACCAAAACTGCCCCCTGGCTTACCAAAGATACACTTACTACAATGCGACACAGAGACAAACTCTGGACACACTACCAGAAAAATAAGACCCCCCTCCTCTACAATGAATACAAAACACTTCGAAATAAAGTAAAAAAGCTGATCACCACTGATCGACAAAATTACTTCTCCTTACTCCAAAACAACAATAAAACTTACCCTCAGAAATTCTGGAAAGGCATCTCCACTCTCCTAAATCCCAGTAAACCAGACACCCCCACCCCAAACCCAAATGCTCTGGACATAGACCTGGCTACTCAATTTAACTCGTTCTTCATTGATTCTATTTCCAAATTAACCTCATGTTTCTCTAACATCTCCACTCCCTCCAAATTACCCCCACCCTCATCCACTCACCTTCCACCACCATCCAAATTACCCCCACCCTCATCCACTCACCTTCCACCACCATCCACTAGTTCACCCCCTCTCCCATCTTCTAATTCTGCACCCTCCACCTCCTATCCCACTCTCCCTCCCTCCTCATCACTCCCACCTCCAAATACCCCCTCTTCCCACTCCTCACTTTTCTCTTTAAAACCCATACCCACCTCTACCATAAAAAAACTCCTTCTAAAACTGAAACCAGGTTCAAATGCTCCTGATAATATTCCTTCGCAATTCCTCAGCATAGCTGCCGAAGCAATTGCCTACCCCATTAGCATTTTAATAAACCATTCTATCCAAGAAGGCACAGTCCTCCAAATTTGGAAAAAGGCCTTTATCATACCCTTACATAAAGGAGGCAATAATAACAATGTCACTAATTTTCATCCCATAGCTATCCTGTCTCCCATCTCTAAACTCCTTGAAAAGTGTATCCAACTACAACTTCTACCATACCTCATTGATAAGGACCTATTAACTCCCACACAATATGGTTTCAGACCAGGCCACAGTACTATGACAGCCCTCCTCTCCTTCCTGGAAACTGTAAACAAAGCCCGAGACTCTGGTCATATTGTTTCTACCCTTCTACCGGATCTCTCTAAGGCCTTTGATATTATCTTCCACAGTCTTCTTATAGCTAAACTCTCTAAGCTTAACCTATCTCTCTCTTCTCTGAACTGGTTCTCCAGCTACTTATCCAACAGATATCAAGCAGTAAAATGGAAAAAAGCCACCTCCTCATTCCTTAATACACCAACTGGTGTTCCACAAGGTTCCATATTAGGTCCCCTCCTCTTTAACATATTTATTAATGACTTCCGTAACTCTATCCCATTCTCTAACATTATCCAATATGCAGACGACTCAACTATTATTTGCTCTGCCACTTCTGTCCCTTTACTTCTAAAGCTAACTCAAGATGCTTTTTCATAGGTTCATAGGTTCATGCTAGGCTATCTGCCCTAGGGCATTTATAAGCCTAGCCAGAATGTGTTTGGCTTTCGCCACCCATTTTAAATTTATTTTGCTATGCCCTTTTTCGAGGTTAGTATACTGTGCCTCTGTCTAACAGTGACACAGAAGTGATACCCGGGGTAAACCTACGATCTCCCATCCACTCATCAAGATTCCTCTTGAAGAGAGTCAATGAGGGACTCTGCCTAACCTGGACTGGGATTTTATTCCAGAGTGAAGGGAGCCTCTGGGTTATGAATCTGTCCCTCCAGCATGTCCTATTTATTTCAGTGCTGAGGTTCAAGTCTCTCGAGCACGTAGCTCGATGGGATTTGGATTTTCTGAGGTGCAGCATGTCCATTAATTCCGGGTTGGACATGGCTTTATCGTCAGGCACAGATCGCCTCTGAACAGGCGGTATGCCACTGAGTAGAGCTGGAGTTTCTTTAACCGGGCAGCATATGGCATCTGTTTGAGCCCTTTGATCCTCTTGGTGAGGTACTTTTGGGGTCTTTCCAGTTGCTGCAGGTGGCTGGTGCGGTACATCCCAAAGGGGCATTGTACTCAATTATGGGCCTGATGAGGGATGAGTAAAGAGGCACGATGACCTCCCTGATCTAGATGTGAATCCCTTCATGATTAGGTGGGCTATATAAAATGTTTATCTAACCACTTTGGCCACGTGGTTGTCAGATGAGAGATTGCTATCAACTTGGGTCCCCAGGTCCCTAATTACTTCTTCTGTACTTAATGGATTACCACCTATGTGGTAATTTGTGGGCACTTTGTTTTGCCAAAGGGATGACTATACACTTTTGGCATTTAGCTTGAGGCCATGGCTCTGGCACCAGTTGTCTGTTTCTATGAGGCCCTTTTGGAGGATGCTTGTGTCAGCTGGAGAGTCGATTATGGTGCCCAGTTTGCAGTCATCTGTGAACTTGGTCAGCCACAGTCCTTCCATGTTGGCCTGTACCTCCGAGAAATATATACCGAACAAGAGAGGTCCCAGGACTGAGCCTTGTGGGACACCACTTGTAACTGGTTTGGAGTCTGACATGGCTCCAGCAATTCTAACCATGTGGGTTCTGTCCTTGAGCCAGTTTGTAATCCATCTAGTGACATAGGGGTTTATATTTAAGCTGGTGAGCTTATCTATAATGCCCGAGTGGGGTATTGTATCGAAGGCTTTAGCGAGGTCCAGGTAGGCTGTGTGGACCACCTTCCCTCGTCAATCGCCTTGGTGACTGTTTCAAAGAAATCAACCAGGTTTAAAAGGCAGGATCTGCCCTTAACAAAGCCGAACTGGGTAGGATCCAGTGTCTGTAGGTCCCCAATATCTTTATTTATGAGGTCCATGATGATCCTTTCCATAGCTTTGCAGACTAAGCTAGTCAGGCTTATGGGGCGATAGTTTCCAGGATCCGTTGAGGCACCACCTTTATGGAGCGGGACCACTGTTGCTGTACGCCACTCTTTGGGCACATATCCTGTAGTAAGGCTGAGATTGAACAGTAGTTTTATGTTTGGGTTTAGCTCTTCTTGGAGTTCATGTAGGACGCAGCCAGGGACACCGTCTGGTCCCATTGATGCTGTGTTTTTTGCTTTGGAGAGGGCGGCTCTTACCTGAGCATCTGAGATGTCAGGGGGGCAGCACTCTGCTGGGATAGATATTTGCCCTTTTGGTGGAGGGGGGGGGAGAAGTTTGCGCTGAACCTGTCAGCTAGGATGTTGGCAATGTCTGTGGGGTCAGTGCATTTTTTGTAATTTTGGACTAATTCTGAGCATATCTGGGAATTACCACCCAGGTTCCTAACATAACTAAAGAAAGCCTTGTGATTATCCTTAGTGTCCTGTGCAATTTTTCTCTCGAAGCTGGCGTTAGACAATTTTATGAGTGCCCGTAGTTTTTTGCTAATACTGATCAGTGATGCCTTCCCTTTTTGGGATTTTGCTCTATCATTTAGTAGCTTCCTCCTTCTATTGTATAGTTTGTTTATGGCTGGGGTCCACCAGACAGGACGTCTGCCTTTGGAGGATTGGGTCTTGGTTTTATTCGGGATCGCATGATCCAGGCATTCCTGACGGTGTTCATAGAATGCGTTTATAAAGGATTCTGCGGTCTGGGCCGTATTTTCCACAGGCCCGGGGGCTTTGAAGGATTCCACCTCGGTTTTGAGGAGTGTGAAATTTGCTTTAGAGAAGTTTTTCACTGTGGTTTTCTGGGCAGGGGGTGGGGTCGGGATGTGAATATCCAGTGAGATTAGTTTATGGTCTGATCTTACCAGTGAGGGATACACTTCTGGTCTGGAGCATAGAGTCCCCATGTTAGTGATGATCAGGTCCAGTATGTTTTCCCCTCTTGTGGGAGTGGTAGCAAGTTGTTCCATAGCATTTGAGTTTATAAATTCTAGGAACCTTTGGGCTAGGGTGTTGGAGCTAGAGTAATGCTCCCAGTCTATGTTTGGGTAGTTGAAGTCGCCCAATATAATGGTGTTTGGAGAGACCTTCATATTTTCCAGTGTTCTCAGGAAGGCCGAGTGGGGTTCCTGGGTTTGGGAGGGTGGTCTGTAGCAGGCTATAAACTGGAAGGCAGTTTTACCCACTGTTAGTTGCACATGGATAGTCTCTGATGCTTCGTGCTTTGCCTCCAACCTAGAGGTGTGGGTATCTTTGATGAATATCGATACTCCCCCTCCTTTTGTGGTTCGGTCCAAGTTTTGGGGCTGAAAAGCATGGTATGAGGTATAACCTGGTAGTGCTGGGGTGCTCTCGGGAAACCTGAACCAGGTTTCTGTTACTGCACAGATATTGATGTTCTCCATGCTAAGGAGAGTTTCGAGTGTGTGCATCTTGAGGTTTAGACTTCTGGCGTTGAGTAGCATTACTCTTAGTTTCTTATCCCTTGTGATACCTATGGAGGTGGGTTTGCCTTTTGAGCCTTGCCTAAAAAAGGCACTATAGGGGTAGCAAGAGCCTTTGCCAATATCCGAAAGCCCAGGGGTGACAGGTGCAAGCCGTCCCTAGCGAAGCATCGTGGCTTGTCGAGCATATCATCCCAAGCTGACAGGCATTGGATCCCCTTTGAATGACACCAGTACTTAAGCCAATTGTTGAAATTGATCATCTTGTCTTCATATTGTGGCATCATTCTTGGTGAGGGTAAGATGCTACTCAAGGTCAGGGTCATACCGGCCTGGGCTACATGCTCAGAGAGCTCCTTTATGTCTCTTTTCATGTAGTCCAGGGAGGTACGTCTCAGGTCATTCACACCAGCATGGACAATGACTGAGTCATATTTGTACTTGCCTTGGAGTGACCTGAGAGCTTGTGTTATGTGGCGGATCCTAGCGCCCGATAGGCTGCTCACCGTGACCCTCTCCTTGTTCAGCCTGGTGAATGGGACGTCAGTGTGCCTGACGATAGAGTCACCTATTACAAGTGTATCAGGTGTGTTGTTTAGTCTTAAGGGCTGTGACTGTTCGGCACACTGGCTTTGTGAGATATGTGTTGCATGTGTTTTGTTTTGGGGTAGCGGTTGCTTGGGTGTCTACTTTGGAGGTCTCTGCTGCTTAGGCAGATCTTTACTTAGAGCCTCCGAGTATGTTTTTGTGTGATTATGTGTTTGGTTTGCTGTCGTGGTAGGTCTATGTGAGACTGGAATTGTAGTGAGTGTGGTTTCCTTCTCCTCCTGACTGGTTATGCCAGTACTGAGTTGAGAGAGCTTAGCCTCCAGTTTGGCTATATGGTTGCATCTCTCACATGTGTTGGAATTTGTTGGGAGGAGGAGAGGGTTGTCTGTGTACATGAGGCAGTTGTAACATTGCCTCAAGATTCCCAGATTCACCAGCTGGACCGGAGAGGAGATTGACAACTGAACTTTGGACATGCTAGAATAATATTGGGAATTCCTTAATAATTGAAAACAAGGGCCAGTGGAGAGTGAGGGTGTAGTGCTTTTAATTTTTAGTGCTGACTTGTATAATTGCTTTAGTGAGCAAGTGCCAGGTAACTTAAGTGCAATGTGTTACAGGTAACCTAAATGCAAAAACAACAAACAGCAACTTTCTTTCAAGTGAAACAAGGAAATAAGTACAGTAAGCAATGCAGATATCACTAGTGATCCACAGAAGCGCTGAGAAGCTGCGTATTAGGTGGAATTAGCGTTCCAGGGAAATAACAAGCAAACAAACAACAAGCATAAAAACAAAGCTAGATTCAGCAGGCCTGGATCTAGTCTATGCTACAGCAAACAAGGTGTACCAATTTCAGTAAGATACAGTTCAAATATTCAGGCACTATAAACCTTTAACCAGAAATTCCCAGCTCAGAAGGGCAGAGTCCAGCCTCTTCTCCCACAAGAGTGCAGACCACGAACCTTCTTAATGTAAAATAACTGGCCTGAAGCCCAAGTGCTTAAACCAGAACTAATACACTAAGAATAACAGACACTGGGCTCTCAATCAGCAGTTCCCAACTTAGAAGGAAAGATTCAACCACTGAACAATGGATGAAAAATAATCACTTAGCACTCAACGCTTCTAAAACCAAATTAATGGTATTTACTCCCTCTAAAGTCACCCCTTTCAACAAAAACACATTTTGTATCACTAGTCATAACAACACAACTCTGGAACTGGTATCAGAGACCAAGCTACTTGGCGTGCTTATTGACAACCAGCTTAAATTTAATTCCCACATACAACTAAAGATCAAAAAAACCCATCAAAAACTAGGTATGCTCCATCGACAAAACCATTATCTTACACCCACCACTAAACTCACCCTCTCTACATCCTTTCTCATACCCTCCCTTCCCTATGGAGCTCCACTCCTAACTAATCTACAATCCTCTCTGAAAACTCAACTCTCATGTTGTTACAACAAAATCGCCAAGTTCGCTACTAGCCATAAGTCCTCCACTCACCATTGTTCCTCTCTCCATAAACTAAAATGGCTAGAACTACCTAATCACCTTATCTATACCCAACTCACTTTAGCACACAAGCTCTTTCTCAACCACTCACTCTGTCCCTCCCTCTCCTCTGCCTTTAAAATGCATCTACCTGACAGAGTACTACGGTCCAATAACCAAAATCTTCTAGAAATATACAAACCAGCTCTCCCCCAAGGCAAACACCTTCTATCCTTTAGTCTAACATGACTCTGGAACTCCCTACCACCACACATTCGTCCTACCCCTACTTACTCTATCTTCAAAAAAACTCTTCACTCATACCTAGTATCCCAGTGGGAATGCTCCAGCTGCCACCCTACATAACTCACACTGCAGATTTTCTTTCCCCCCCCCCTCTTTCATTAACATTGCTCCTTCTAACTTCTCCTCAAACTCATAAACTGTTTGTTAATTACTTGCAAACTGGATATTATTCTAGTCTACACCTCTTACTTCAAACTTCCTATATATTAATGTTCCTGTAAATATCTTGTAATCATTCCTTAAAATTCTGCACTACCTGTTCATTTATCTAAAACCTATACTGTTTGCAATGTTTGTTCTTGTCTAATCTAACTGTATTTTTTCAATCTATGTCATATTGTTATATTAATTGTCTTTGGTCTGCGCTATATTATAACACATGTAAACTTATTATCTACATCATTTTGTAACCTTGATTGTTTATGGAGCTTTTCTCCCCAGGACTCCATTGAAAATGGGTTCACCTTGGCCCAATGGACTATCCTGGTAAACCAACTGCAAATAAATAAATAAATTTTAAAATGGACTCATGTTAAGATGAAAGCAAAACACTTCCTTTCCACAACATGATTGCAATAATACCAATATACAAAATTATACAATAATGGTTTGCTGCTATTCAAAAATGAGCACACTGACTAGATATCCAAACCAGCATGTCCATTTTAAACTGAGCAAATACCAGTAGAAAGGAGTCCAGTCACTATGTGGCTGGTCTTTATTTTTTAAATATGCACCATAATGCTAACCTAGTAACCCACTCTGTGGAGTGGACTAATAGTTTAAGATTTTATTAAAAGCAGTTTAGCTTGCTTTCTCTGTGGCACTATGTGGAGAATTCAAACTGCTTTAAAAAAAATAAACTGATAGCCTGCTTCTTGCAGCACATTACAAAAGTGTGCGTATACAAATACACACACACATATATATATATATATATATATATATATATATATATATATATATATTACATATTTAGGTTCATAGGTGTGTACTAGGCTAATGGCCATGGAGGCTTTACAAGCCTAGCCCATAGAAGTGCCTTGACATTGTGCCGCCCAACGTTAGTTCCCAGTGCCTCTATCAAGTAGAGCCACTGGAGTGATCCCCGGGGTGAACTTTCTATTTCCCATCCACTCATCAAGATTTCTCTTGAAAAGGGCCAGTGAGGTGCTCTGCTTGACTTTTATGGGAAGTCTATTCCAGAGCATGGGCAGTCTCTGGGTTATGAACCTGTCCCTCCAGCATGTTCTCTTGACTGTGGCAAAGAGGTTGAGGTCTATGAAGCTTGTGGTGTGGAGGGATTGGGATTTCTTTAGATGTAGCACTTCTAACAGAGCTGGGTCAGACATGGCTTTATAAGTGAAGCAGGGATCACCTCTTAGTAGATTTTATTTAGTATAGTTTATTTAGTAAAATTTATGTATATATGTATGTATTTATATTTAAAAAACTCTCAATTTTCTGTGCCAGGAACTGCACAATCAGTTACACAGCAACTCACTTAACAACTTCAGTCCTCAATGATTTGGGGTGGAGGTGTGCAAGAGACAACAACTTTCTGTAGAGCTGTTACAATTAGAGCATGCATAGTACATCAACTAAGTGCACCAGACTACCAGAAGCTGGCAGAAGAGCACTAAAGACTTTTAATACAATGACGTTATTTTAAAAAGGTAAGATTTTTTTTTCCTTAAATAATGTCATTGTATAATAGCAATAATCTACTACTGTTTATGGTTATATCAGGATTTACCAACTAACCAGTGTGGATTATTGCTTAATTATAATGTGTGAAGCCTTGTTATTCAAAAATGTGCATGGTATAATCAGTATGCCCTTTGTCAATCCAACTTTACTCACCACACAAAGACTAATTGTTTCAGTAGCCTCAGCAAAACCAAAAGCATTCACTCTCCCAGAGTTATGTATTAAAAATCACATTTAAAAAAAATCATGCTTCAAGAAAGAGCAGACGCACATGAAATGAAGTACTTTGATCTTGTGCAGCTGCAATTTGTTGAGGTGTGATGTGTGTTGTAATATCAGCCAGAACAACTATCATTGTCCAACCTACTTTTCCTGTAGCTTTAGGATCCAAAATGCAACTACTTGTTGTTTTGATCCACAGACACCATGAAGAGAATAATTAAAACAGAAATGAAAGGAACTTTGCAAGTCATGTACTAGGTAAGCATCAGCACATATACACCCTATGATGTGCAATACTAGTGCAAGCATCAGCATGTACATGGCCTATGATGTGCAGTACTAGTGCAAGCATCAGCATGTACACCCTGTGATGTGCAGTACTAGTGCAAGTATCAGCATGTACATGGCCTATGATGTGCAGTACTAGTGCAAGCATCAGCACGTACACACCCTATGATATGCAGTACTAGTGCAAGCATCAGCATGTACATGGCCTATGATGTGCAGTACTAGTGCAAGCATCAGCACATATACACCTTATGATGTGCAGTACTAATGCAAACATCAGCACGACGTACACACCCTATGATATGCAGTACTAGTGCAAGTATCAGCATGTACACCCTGTGATGTGCAGTACTAGTGCAAGTATCAGCATGTACATGCCCTATGATGTGCAGTACTAGTGCAAGCATCAGCATGTACACCCTGTGATGTGCAGTACTAGTGCAAGTATCAGCATGTACATGCCCTATGATGTGCAGTACTAGTGCAAGCATCAGCATGTACACCCTGTGATGTGCAGTACTAGTGCAAGTATCAGCATGTACATGCCCTATGATGTGCAGTACTAGTGCAAGTATCAGCATGTACATGCCCTATGATGTGCAGTACTAGTGCAAGCATCAGCATGTACACCCTGTGATGTGCAGTACTAGTGCAAGTATCAGCATGTACATGCCCTATGATGTGCAGTACTAGTGCAAGCATCAGCATGTACACCCTGTGATGTGCAGTACTAGTGCAAGTATCAGCATGTACATGCCCTATGATGTGCAGTACTAGTGCAAGTATCAGCATGTACATGCCCTATGATGTGCAGTACTAGTGCAAGCATCAGCATGTACACCCTGTGATGTGCAGTACTAGTGCAAGTATCAGCATGTACATGCCCTATGATGTGCAGTACTAGTGCAAGTATCAGCATGTACACCCTGTGATGTGCAGTACTAGTGCAAGTATCAGCATGTACATGCCCTATGATGTGCAGTACTAGTGCAAGCATCAGCATGTACACCCTGTGATGTGCAGTACTAGTGCAAGTATCAGCATGTACATGCCCTATGATGTGCAGTACTAGTGCAAGTATCAGCATGTACATGCCCTATGATGTGCAGTACTAAGACATTAAAAGAAGCAGAAGAGCATTAAAATCTCAATATAAAATGCTGTTATTAAAAAAAAACTGACTTATTGCTTTAAATAGTACCATTGTATAATAGCAATAATCCACTCTTGTGTGTGTGTGTGTGAGCAATGCAAAAGTTACCCACAATTGGCTTTGCTTGATCATGACAATGAACCATACTAACAACAGGCAAATCATGAATTACCCACACCCAGTTATAGATTATTGGCAAAAAATCAAACACAACAAAAAACAAGTCACCCTAAGTTTACAAAATGTGAGGTCGGTCACTTAGTCTCAAGGGTAAGAAGATGCTTCCTCCCCTACAGATTCAATAACCTCAAAGTTTGTACAGTCCCAATGCCCAGTATTCAAGATTAATTTAGTCAAATGTTTTTCCTGCTACTTAATGGCATATGAAGAAGTGTTTTCAATGAAACTGCAAGGCCCTTATTAACCCGTATCTGTCATGGTTTAGTGGTAAATCACTTTGTCTATGGTGTGCAGGGTCCTTGGTTTGAGGCTTGCAAGAGCTGTTTATTTACCCCTAGCTACCATATAGGTGGCAATCCACTGAGCACAGAAGAAGTCATCAGGGACCTGGGGACCCAGGTTGACACTAGCCTTTCGTTTGACACTCATGTTGCTAAAGTAGTCAGGAAAACCTTCTACATTGCCCACCTGATCATGAAGGGATTCACATCTAGATCAAGGGAGGTCATCGTCCCCCTGTACTCATCACTCATTAGACCTATGATTGAGTACAATGCCCCATTCGGAATGTATCTGACCCGACACCTGCAGCAGCTGGAAAGGCCCCAAAAGTTCCTCACCAAGAGGATAAAGGGTCTCAAAAATATGTCTTATGCTGCCCGACTGAAAGAACTCCAGCTCTATTCAGTCTCATACCGCTTGCTCAGAGGTGACCTGTGCCTGACATATAAGGCCATGTCAAACCCAGATTTGATGAATATGCTTCACCTCAAGAAATCTAGATCCCTCAGAACCACAAGGGCGGGAGACTTAAACCTTGACACGGTTATTAATAGGACATGCTGGAGGGACAGATTCATCACCCAGAGACTCCCTATGCTGTGGAACAAAATCCTGGTACATGTGAGGCAGAGCACCTCGCTGGCCTTGTTCAAGAGGAATCTTGACCAATGGATGGGAGATCGCAGATATACCCCAGGGATTACTAAAGTGTCACTGCTTGACAGAGGCACAGCAAAATAATAGGCATAGTTTATTCAAACTAAAGGGGTGGCGAAAGCCACATATCGATGGGCTAGGCTTATAAATGCCCTAGGGCAGATAGCCTAGTATGAACCTATGAACCTATGAACACACAATAAAATGTACAACCCTAGAATCAAGGAGTCACAGAAGGTCTAGAGAATATGCAGTTGTAGATTAGCTGCTAGAGGTAAAACAAGTTCTGAAAATTTGAAATAGACACACAAGCCTAGGCTTTTGTCTTCTAGACACCATCTTAGAGTTACCCTGGATAATATTTGGACCATACAATAAAGGGTTAAAATGGCATATGCAAATGGCAGACATTTCGTACCAAGGCATAGTACCTACATGCACAACTGGGGCATTATGAATATGTCTCAGCCCAAAAACACTGCTTAAAACTCAAATCCATGACGCAGTCCATAACAACTGCTACTGTCTATTTAATAACAATAGCCATTTGTTAACCAGGTAGACCCACTGGACACAAAGTCCCTTGCTCATGGTCACACAGCAGGTAAATGAGGGCTTTGGGAGTCAAACCGTGTCCCACAGGAACTATAGCTGGCAAACTTAACCTGTGCACTAATTGCCAGACTCAATATGAAATGGCTTGCAAATAAAGACAATAGGCTCAACGTTACTTGGCATGCAGCCCTGGAGACCATTAAGGAGCCTAGCCCAAATAACCAGGCAGTGCTTTGCAGCAAATGGGAAAGACTTGCTCAAAAATCACACAATTGGTAAAAGAATGTGAAAAGACTGTAACATTGCACCCTTGGTACAGGAGGCAGCTCTTTAACAAGTCAGAGCTTCAGTCTTCGGCATTATCTCCCACAGTATTTAAATCTTACAGGAAGCACAAAGTTGTTGCTGTGGTTACCATCTTCACAGAAAACACCACTGCCTATAAAATGGATGAAACTCAGCTCAATATGATGGGGAGAATTAATGATTGCCTCTACAGATCTCTGACTTGAATAAAGATGGGTTACTGTGTTTAATTATTATAGCCATATAGGATTACTAATATACGATTAGTCAGGGAAGTACAGAGAAAGGCTACAGGAGTAACCAAGGGAATAGAAGAGAAGGGATATAAGGAGATGTAATGTGGTATGACTCTAAATGTACCTGAGGAGAGGTTAAAATGGAGTACATGCTATGGATGAATAAGACACTTAGGGTACAGTATGATAGAATATAGCTCAAGATAATGGGTAGAGAAGGAAACACGACTGCCAAACTCCTTGTAAAAGGAGGCAAGGTGGGTACTGTAAGTTGTAACTGGCCACTAGGCTTAGTTGCTTTGTACTTCTTATGATCCTTTGACCTAAGGGTACAAAGTTCAGCCCTTGACTGTAGATATTGGGAAGTGTCATTCAAAGAAAGCATAATTAAATGGATGAGGTTACCTGAATGTGTAGTAGATATACGATAACAGAACTCTGCAGAGTGGCCAGGGATGGGTGGTGGGCTAAGGGAAGGGAAATAAGAAAGGCAACTGAGAACTAGGGGAGTCAAGACAGAGCTCATATCATCTTCTGCCATAACAACAATGTAATGTAACATGATGCTTAAAACAGATGATGTATCTAAAAGACAGACAGCTTCCTTACTTACATAAAATGAAGAATAAAGCCAGACAGCCAGAACTCTGACTACATCTCATGCAACTCAAGTTTGAACAGCTGTTGAAGTGGTTGACAGAGTTGACAAGGAGGATGGTTTTCCCCCTCCTGGAGGAAGGAGGGACAGAGCTGGTCAAGAGTTACAGCTGGCTGTCATAGGAAGGAGAGGGACTCATGTCCTGTGATGGTTATGCGGTACACCATTCGGCTATTGGGCCAAATGAACAAGTGTACAAGCCAAAGCATTTGAGCAAGGGAAGGCATTGTGGATCCTATAGTGATATGGGTTGCATGTCTTCCTTTTCTCCTTACAAATGGGTGGGGGTTACTGTTAATAAGTAAAAATGTTCTGATTGCTAGGATGCTGATGATGACAGAAACAACTCACACTACAACTCTTCTTCAAAAACAGGGCTAAACACCCTAAATGGACAGAACGCACAACTAGGAAACAAATGGGTTCAACTGATGCCATGGGGTAAACTAAACATTGGTAAGATATAGGGGGTGGTAAAAATGATACAAAAACAAGTAAAATGAGGAATACGTGCCAACAAAAGAACACCCTGACACCTGCATAAAATTTTTTTTACAGCATTCCAAACCTTTGGCAGCTCAAACAGTTCAGACAGAGTATAAAAAACTACTATCACCTGAACTCCAAATGCTATTAGTCCCTACACAGAATGTGAACAACATTAAGAAAGAGGCAATGCACAGCCTAACCTTACTGAAGCAGATAATGAGGCTGTTAAGTTACTCTTATCTTTTAATCTTGTACTGGGACATGCATGCAAGCTGATGACTAATATCAGGTCTTAGGGGTTACTACCTTCTGCTGGCTGCAGTAATTGAATAGGAGCTTCAAGGAATGCTATAAACCCAGGCAGTGCTGAGCAACAGCTGCTAATTCACCTGTAAATACTTGATATACATCACCATTACATACGTAAGGCCTTGTTCTGTTAAGCACATTATGCTCTCAGTTATGTTTTAATATGAAAAGTAATGAGTTCTGATCCAATGTACACTCAGTTTTAGGGCCTGACACAGACAGGATAAATAACTACTCACAGTGTCCAAAAAGCTATAAAGGAAGTTAGCAATGGAGAGCCCATCATTGCTGCAATACTTGATTTATCCAAGGCTTTTGAGACTGTCAGAACCTAGTCTGTGTAGCTTTTCAGGGTGCAGAAATGCATGAGATAAGCCTCAGATGTGATTTTATACATAAAATGAAAGTTCTTACAGGAAGCACAAAGGAGCTGCCTGTCCTACTTTTCATGCAGCATGAGAATCCTCCCACTTCCCAAAAAAACAAGCTCAAGAATGGAGTTGTGGGCAGCAGCAGCAACAACTCTAGTTAGTGGGTACCAGCTCAAGAATGGAGTTGTGGGCAGCAGCAGCAACAACTCTAGTTAGTGGGTACCAGGGGAAGAGTAGTACAGACCAACCACTTATCAACTGTGTCCCACGATATCCTCCACATAGGAGAACACAGATCACAGACTGCTAGCCACGCTACAGTGTAAAAACTGGCTCTAGGTGATTATGAACTAATGAATGCTACACTCAATAAACATTCAAAGACAGGATGCAGCTTGAAAGTGGAGGACATGTTGGTATGAAGGAAGCTGGACATCCTCTGTATTCGGGAAACAAGATGTAAGGAGAAGGCAGCAAAGCCAGTACTATCCAGAGGAAAAGCAGACTAAAAATGGATTGAGTTGGTGCAGGTGGATGTAAATGAACCCATGGCACCTATCAAACGTTTTGAGAAATTCCCAATGCTTGGACAACTATCCGCAGCAGTAAAAACACCACCTCGGGTATCCCATGAAAAGAAGCCAGTAGCCTAGTAGGACTATCCCAGTCAACAAAGGATAAATAAAAATTAACATAAATAAATAAATTAAGGGACAGTTCAGACCAGCAGGTGAAGGATCAGATCTGGAAGACCTGTTGTATAACATCAATGCTGTGGTTAGACACTACAGGTCAGCACAGGAGGATGGATATAATTTTCAATGCCACAACCAAGACAAGTGAAACAGCCCACCAGAAAGTATCTACAAGTTATGTCTTGCTCCATCTTTCAAGTGTTTGAAGTTGAGGAGGTCCTGATCTCCTTTGCTAGGAGCAATGAACCACACCTGATGTTGGAGGCCTGGATATTAGTGTGGACCTGACCCACACAGCTGAATATCTGTAGCTGACATACCAGGTTACTATTGTTTTTCCTCTGGTTGCCACAGACTGCCATTATACACATTCTAATAGGAGGTTAACCAAGGTAATAATATGCATAATTCTTGTCATAGTCACCTTTGACCTGTAACAGTACTATAGGAGGTCTGAAACTCTGTTACCACTAGCCACCATACTGACCACAACTCAAGGTCACCTACTGGAATCACAGCCTTGCCACAAGAAGGAGTGCTACTTAAGTATCCATCTACCCAAATTACTGCCTAACCTACCATTGACTGGCTCCCTCACCATGCAGCTACTGTTGTAGTCAAGTGGTACCAAGCCTAAACCTGCCACATGAGCAAATAATGACAATGACTGTGACCCACAATATCCTACCCTACAGTCCACACTGTAAATATATGTTGTCTGATGTACAGTGCAATCAGACCAAGCAACAAACAATGTAGCCTGATACTTATACCATATTCATGGTACTCACTCTGTGCTATCACTTTATGGGTGTCATGGCCTTCCCCCATTCATCTTGGCAGGGCTGACATGCTACATTCAGTGATGATGGTGATGACAAGCAAGAAATGTTGTTGAAAAACTGCTGCTATGATACCAATAGTAATAATGACACCCTGAAACACCAATATTTTAAAGGATTATAAGGGACTACATTATCATGCAATAACACGTCTATGAATCATTACACAGTGTTATCTAAATTTCACATGCTATTATAAACTTATTTGAATATTTGGCCTTATTAGCATCTATTAGTACAGTTATTTGCATGCTCAGCATACTGCATGGTTAGTGTTACATTACTAATGTATAGTAAACTGCACAAACAGTCATAGTGCACTACACTAACTGTCTGTGAATCCCAAGCTTGTACTGGCTTGCACTGGACCATTTTACAAACAGCCTCAAGAATGCCTATGTGTATAACATGGAAGTAGAAACTACTCCCTGCAATTTGTTCTGCAAATTAGATTTAATGAATCTACTTTTTATTTAAGTTCTTACTATGACCTTATACCACCATGACTCACTGCTTTAGTGAATTCATTGTACTGAATTCCTTTTTTATTAAAATAAGTGTTCAATTCACATAAAATTTAGATGCTGTACCTGCCATGCAGCTATACATTGTGGCAAATACGTTATTGATCCATAGTTTATATGCAATTCATGGACCACTGTGATTATGATTGGATATCAAGAAAAGATAAGTTTTGTAAGCACTTTTTTTTAAACAGAAAGGTGCTTAACAAGCTTTTGTTATGCATGACTAAGTACTGTCAAGTTTCAGCCATATATTGCAGCATAACAGTAGCCAGTGCCAGCCACCACAGAACAGGGGCAAAAGCTAAAACAGCTCTAAAAGTAGTTAGATATTCTACTCAGCAAACCTTTAAATGAAAAGTGTGTCAAAGCAAAGTATCTTAACAGCTTTTAAAGCCATTAGTATTTCGGAGGAAACCTGCACTCCTGCCCACTGTCTGTGTGGCAGTGCTAAATGGTTTTTGGTCTTCAAAGCCTTAAAACACTTTGGAGTTTGCACTGCTGCACTTTTTTAAATGATAGTGCATGAAGCAGTTATAGCTCAATGCCCTGGGTCTATTAGTTCGTAACTCTTATCACATGCTCTCAGCCTAGATTTTAAGATTCTCAAGCTTTCCTCCACTCTGAAGGTATATTTATTGACATCAATATTTTAACACATAACTTCGTTATGATCAAAGAAACAATCACAATCCACTATGATTTATATATTACAACAAACATGCAAATGTGTCTTCTATTAAGATGCAATGTTATTATTTCAGACTACTGTTGCTGAAATACTACTTTTATTAAAAGTAATGAGATTACTCCACAATGCCATACCATATATGGGTATGGGTTACTGATATTGCCCAAATTAGGCAAATGAAGTGAGTATGAGTTGCTAAAAGGCTCAAGTGTTTTCTACATCCAGTTCGGTTCTTTTTGTCTCACCTCCCTTTCCACTTCAGTATCCATATATATCAAGATATACATTTTTTTTTCTCAGAAGACAATACCTACCTGAAAGGAAATGGATTGCTGTGAGACCTTACATGACCTGACTTTTTCCTTGATATAGACGTTTCAGAACTTAAGAAGTCTCCAACCATCTAAATATAAAACAGTAAATTAAAAGCATTAAAATTTTATATTAACAATTACATACTTTGACTGTAAATACAGGCCCTAGTTGGAAACAGCAAGCAATAATGTTATATGATTTGAATCCAATCTTACTCGCAGCCTCCAGTGTCACCAGTTCCGTTTTTGCTGACAGGTAGAAACCACCAACCCTACAGCCTTTTCTCAGATCAGAACTGTAGTATTACTTATACAAAGGGGGATTGATATGAACACCAAGGAAACTCTTCTACTCCTTGAGGTGGGGGTTGCTGCTGGTACACTGAGGAGGATCATGTGCTACAGATTGCTCTTGTTTGGTTATGATGATGTAACAAAGGAACAAAATGATATAAGAAGGAGGGTGTTGTGCTAAGACAACTTGTTCATAAGTTGGTCTAGTATCTCCAATATTTTTTCAGGGTAAACAAAAGTTTGAAGTAAAAATATTTTATTGTGTAGCTTTGTGATCTGAACATTTCTGATGTACAATACTTAGCCAAAAACTGATACTAAGGCAGAGCTACAATGTGAAGTCCTCTGAGAATCAGTGCAGGGACATCTATTGGGTAAGGTGCCCTGGGGAGAGCTGGTGGCATTTGGAAGGGGAATTAAAAAAAAAAAAAGGTAAGCCTAAAATTTGATAATTATCTTAGTAAGTCAAAAGAGAGAGCGGTAGAATATGTTGATCATAGCTCTCAGCCTCTTGCAACAAAAAATATGGACAAAGCTAAAAATAATGGGGGGACAAAGCCCCTAAAACAGGGACAAATTCTAAATAAAGCTCTTAGGATTTAGAAAGTTGCTAGAATAAAAGGTCTTGTGTTACTACACATTTTCTTAAAGATATGAAGTCTGAAATTCAAATGCCTGTCATTACATAGTGAATTAATTCCTCACTGATTTGCCACAATGATCCAGAAAATGCATCTATATCACGTTATCGAAAGTTTACTTAATCAAATCAATAAAGATTGAACTTTATTGATCAATTAAGTAAAACATCGAATAACGTAAAAAAAAAAAATTTAAAAAAAAAAACTAAATCGCGTAGACAGGGGGGCAAACCCCCCTGTGCCCTCCACACTCCCCTACTTAAATATACCAACTCTACATTGAGGTAAACAGAAATCTCCCTTTATGGAGATTTCTGTTTACTTGCACAATGTTCTTCACTTTCAATATTGTCAGCTTACGACAACATGAAGTAGACCCCAGAAAACCACAAATTTCATGAGGAACAGACCAAATACATGAGGCAAAAATCTGGACAGTTGAGAGGTATGATGTTGATCCTTTGAGTTCACAAGCTGCTACCACTGACAAATTACAGCAAGGAATAAAAACATCTAAAAGAGCAATGAGAATGTTTGCTGTCTAAACTGGAGGTGTTTAAAGACAAACAGATTATGTGGACACAGCAAGAAGGAAGAATCCAGAAGGGCAAGACTTGCATGGCTTCTGTGTTTCAGAAAAATTGGATTTTAGGTCAGAGAACAATTGAAAGGGCACATAGGCTTTTCCTTCCAAGTTAGTAGCAAATGTTAATCAGATCAAACATATTTTGGTTAATTTTAAAATTTGCAAGGTAAAGACCAGGGGTCAGATTCAATAAAGCCTATACTAAGTGTACACAATATGTATTCAATAAAATTCGTATCACATTTTTTGTGCTTTCTGGTCACTCAGAAAGATTACATTAAGTGTAAATGTAGTCTACACTTTGTGGTAACCTTTATGAATCCCTGTCAATATTTAAAGCTGCAAAAATATCAGTAAGACATTTAAAAGTAGGAGGAAGAAGGTGTGAGTTATGTTTGTGTTGTTTGTTCACTCAGGACAGTGTACACAGTGTGGGTGTTACTGAATCCTGGGGCAGATTGTGTGATTACTTTAACAACAAGGCAAGAAATATAAAATGAGGCAAACCTATTGAGAAAATGACTCTTGTGCTGCAATTTGATCTTAGAGTGCAAAATCCTAGACTTCCATGAGAGAATGTAACTTAAAAGGACTTGAGATTTTTAAGTTTTATCCAGTAGTTTTGAGTTTTTTTCTTTTTATCTAGTTTTCAGGGTTTTTTCTAAGTGAATGTAACAATTGGTTGATTCCCAGAAAGTCTTTGCAGCAATCGGGAAATGTAAGCTGTTGTGAAATGAAAAAAAAAAGGTGACAAATTAATCTCTGGTTGATAATGAAATGAAATCAGGGAAAAATGCAAATGAAATCTGTTCTGACTAAACTGAAAATGTTTACAAGATCACTGACTGGAGAGGAATTGTGTGTTTTAGACATTCCATGGCACAAGGGCAAATTGTAGCACAAAGTATGATGAAACAGAATGGATGAAAACTGAAATGTAATGGATTATTGACTGTTTTTAAAGATGGTGATATTCCATAAACATTTTTGTGAGATTGTAATTGTAATCTGCAAATTAGTTTTTATTATAAACCTTGGTATAAGGTATTGGATACTAAAGCACTTGTGTTAGCTCCCTAGAGGCAGAGAGAGAGAGAGAGAGAGAGAGAGAGAGAGATCATGGTAAGGTGTAGCTTCTACCTTTCTTTTGGAAATTTATAGCAGAAGAGATGCTGGTTTGTAGCTTGCCATTGGAACATAATGTCATCCAAACTCAACAAATCACTGAAACAGTAAACATAAGGTTTATTTGGAAAAAGGTAATAAAGCCATTTAATTTTAACAGTGCAGATAAAAACTGAAATGTGTGTATAACAATAGCTACGTTATATTTTATGAAGTGGATGGACCTCTGGAATCTTGGCACACATATGGAGGAATGAGAGAAGTATTAATTTCAGAATATATTGAAAGATTTGTCCTTGTTAATGAACAGGTAGTAAGGAGCTTCTGCCTATCTCTTAAAGCTTTCTAATAGCTGTGATATTAACTATACATTATTTTTTTTGTACATGATGCTGTAAATATATGAACATTGTTAAAATGTTAAGCATAGTATGTACAGCCTTGTACAAAAGGAGGGCCACATTTATTCTCTCTGGATACTGTCATTGATGACAGTAAATAAATGACCAACAGGCTATTAGATTAGCAATGGACTTCCAAAACAGAAGGGAGTTACTCTGGGAGTTGTATGTAACATCTAGTATAGAACTCCCCCCTCCCTTAGTTATCAATAGATAACTTTACAGGCACGAGCTTGTCTGCAGAACTGGGTGAGTTTGCACATAGTCAAGTTACTTGACTGGCTTCAATTTAACTGTAATGTCTGGCTGTTGCGTCTTTTTTTTTCCTGCTGAAACATCTGACCATCAACAGACATTGGTGCTTTTCCTCTATTATCAGAGCCACCTACCCCCTCCTGGCCTCTCCTGGATTAACTTCACTAAAGGGCTTGGGCTGGCAAGGATATCAAGAAATCCCTGGTCCATGATACACTGCTGCAACTGTGGGAATGTTTTTCACTGGTGTTACATTCTCCATGTATGCACACACCCTAGGTGGGACATGTAATGGTTGGACTGTACCAAACCATTCTTTACTTGCACAATGAGCTGACATCAGCAAGTCATTCCATCCACCATCAAAAAGCACAACATAGCTGTTTCCCCAGCTTCCAGCAGGAAACCTAATCACATTGTGTCCTCTGCACCTGCACCTGTTCTTCTGCCCCCCCTGGACAGCCACACCCATGGCCCTTTGCCAGCATTTCAGATGTCTGCGTTCATTAACTGAACGCAGGTCACCTGGGCCATAGTCAGGGCTTTATCTCTCTAAATGACAGCACTGGCTGTAATATGTGACTATTATTTCCCAGTTTAGAATATCTGTAAACAGTTTTATTAATGTTTTTCTATTATTAAATGGTTTATGTTCACATGGAAAAGAGACTTCAAGCTACTCTTAAACTTTAAGACACTGAAACTGCCTAACTGGTATTTTAATTCCTTCACCGGTACTTGTTGGTTGCACTAAGAGGTTGTTCAAATTTTAACTTTTATATAAAAGACAGATGAGTTCTGCATCTTGACATATACATGGTCCTGCCAATCCAGTTGAAAAGGACAGGTCTCTTATATTTAAGAAATCTTGATAAGGTGCAGTCCTACAAGGGACTTGCTTGGATAAATATGAGCAAGTTACAATAATAAAGGGCTACTGCTGTTACTGTTAATATCACACTACTGCCCTAAGACCTGGGAAGATATGGTAATATATATCCAAGGCTGTTATGTTGGATGAAAGGTTACACAAGTACAAAATTATTAGTGTTTACTTATTACTCCACGCCCCCCCCCCCCGATAGAACACAATCAAATTTCCAAGGGGGTAATGAGGAAAACGATGACCTTTCAGGAGAGTCCAGCTTATTATCTACAGGACTGGAATATGGTAACATGAAATCAAAATGTTAAAGGACGATTATGAGCAATTCATGCCCCGGCATTTTGGGTAATATGTGGATTATTATGTAAAGGTGATGGTGCTGTCTCAAGCATTAAAGCGGGGGACATTCAGTACAATGACTGCTCTGACGCAGAATTAAGATTGTACATATTACTACTGAGCATGTTTATTTGGTTACTGCAAAAAAGATCCATCCCACAGTAATCTCTGATTCTCAGCTACAATGTACTTTGCAAACATTACTTTCTTCTGGTTTGGAGTGTCTCCCCAGACTATTTTAAAAAAAGAGTCATTTGTTACTTGGTGAGAATAATTAGAAATGAAAAGCTGACAAATATGGCTCCGCATCAGCAGCTGCTGATGACAGAGTACGTTGCTTTTAAGAGAAAATAGAGGTGGGAAGTGAAGTGTGAGGGATCATATGAGTGTTTGGAGGAGGAGAACATATGTTTTGGGGAACAGAAAGTATGATGGGCTAAAAAAAGAGAGATCAATTACCAGAACTACAAATTTAATTCTATGATGGCGGTTTGACAATACAAGTGGAAGACACAAGCATAAAGCCAGAGACTTGAAATATGAAATTTTAATTTGAGAGAGGGATTGTTTGAAAGATAAGTATAACTCACCTGATTATCAGAAAGTATCGACACTTAGTGAGGGCATTAAAGGTAACCAAGAGTTACTGCAGTTTTAAAAGGAGAGGAGGATTTAAATTATAGAAGAGATTTTGCTATGGTAACAAAGCTGATTTGCAAATATTATTAGCAACCATACCAACCTCAGAATTAATGGAGAATACATTATATATATATATATATATATATATATATATATATATATATATATATATATATATATATATATATATATATATATATATAAGAAAACACAACAGCTGTTAAAACAAGTCCAATAAGGAGACATATTTGCTTTGAGATAGGAAAGTGGCAGTAAAACAGAAGGTAGAAAAAAGAGGCAAGGGGAAGGTGAAAAGCAAGAAATTAAAATTAAACATGGAAGGATTGAAGAACATTACTGTAACAAAACAGAGGGGAAAGGCAGACTTTGACAACATGGCTCCATCTATGGATGTACAAAGCTAGGTAGATGAGAACTGTATGCTTGGTAATGTAATTTGAAATGAAAACAGTGAGATTAATAACACTAATGGTGACAAAGATTGTTCCTTTGTAATTACTGATAGACCAGATATTACTGAATTAGATTCTTCAGATCTGTTCAGAAAAGATATTCTTCTAAAGTGGAGATTCAATTATTACAGGAACTGATACTTATATCTGCAGAGAAAATAATGAACATGGAATAGTGTTATTCATGCCAGGAGCAAAAATAGAGGATGTGAGACAAGCCTTAGAACACCTTACTGTAGGGATGTACAGTCATTGAGTCTGTTCTCAGCTCATCTATAACAGTGTGGTTTGGATCTCTGTCTAACCATGACAAAAATAGGCTACATTGAACAGTCAGGTCTGCCAAAAACATCACTGGTGCTAGTTTGCCCTCCTTACAAGACCTGTACTATTCCAGAGTCATGAAAAGGGCAGGCAAAATCATCACCGACCCTTCACATCTAGGCCACCATCTTTTTGAACGATTACCATCAATCAGAGGTTATAGATTAACATGCACCAAAACAAGTAAATATAAGAAGAGGTTTTTTTTCCACAGGCCATCAAGATGATAAACAGTTAACTCAGCTTATTAGGTTGGGGTATTCTTTTTCCCAGGCCTCGGAGGATTCTGCAGTATTGTTTACATATCGTTAATACTTGTTTATTTCAGTATTTCTTGCACTGTATTGCACTTTGCACCATGTATGTATATGTCTTTTTACTTTTTTGTCTTGTTCTTAATAGTTGTATGTACGTCGTTTATGTAATTCATACTTGGAGAGTCACTGACACGAGTTAAATTCCTTGTATGCGAGCGTACTCGGCCAATAAATGCGATTCTGATTCTCATTACTTTCTATTCATGTTGGTACAAATGATTTCATCTGCAAGAACTCTGATTGTTAGTAGGGAACTTACAGCCCTCCTAGATAACAGTGTGTGTACAGGTGTTAGGACATCATTTTCACAAATCACATATAAAGGAGATTCAGGTTACCATGAATGAAAAGACTGTTTGGGTAAGTACCTACATGAAAAAAATGCCCCATTTTAAAAAATGGAAAGAGTATCCAAGCCTAATTTTGGGCACATGTGTTCAACACAGGATGGTGTGCATTTGTCAAGATCAAGGAAGAGAATTTTTGCAGCATATATTTTCCAATATTTGACAAAGACAAGGCGGGAGTTTTGCCAGGTCAACATACAATGGGTAACACCATATGAAGCATCTCTGATGGCTGTTAATGCTAGGAGTAGTAATAGTAACTTTTTTATTGGAAAATTTATTTCCACAAGATTGATGTTGCTATTTTTATGTGAAACATGGTTAAAGAACAATGAGTGGAAGCTAGTTCTGTCACAGTACAAATGTTTTTACTGTAACAGACATTCTAACAAAAACTCTTGTGGAAGTGTTAAGATAGGGATTAAAGATAGTTATGAGACCTGTAATTATTACATGCTCAATGATAATAGCAATACTATAGAGTGTGTAAGTGTGACAATAAAGGCAATGAGACCTGTAATTATTACATGTTCAATGATAATAGCAATACTACAGTGTGTGTAACTGTGACAATAGACAATGAGACCTGTAATTATTACATGATAATAGCAATACTACAGAGTGTGTAACTGCGACAATAAAGACAATGAGACCTGTAATTATTACAATGTTCAATGATAATAGCAATACTACAGAGTGTGTAACTGCGACAATAAAGACAACACTGGAACATATAACAATTTTTGGAGTGTACTGACCACCTAAGTCAAGTGCTGATGACCTAAAGGAATTCATACATTTCTTGCATGAAACATAGGAGGGAAGAATAATAGTGTCTGGAGATTTAAATCTACCAGAAACAGACTACAATAACATTGATTCAACAACATTAGTAAGGAAATTGTTCATAATGTATGCTCAGGAACAGCAATTGCTTCAGATTGTAAAAACCCTACAAGGGAACAGAACATACAAGACACTATTTGAGTTTGTAAAGAAATTATTGTTATTTCATGTCAAGTTTTATCACCATTAATGTGCGGTTCTCATGGGGTTATAAAAGTTCATTTGTTGCTATTTAATTCTGCCAAACTGAAATCTAAAGCAATACAGTAGAAGATTAATTACATATTATATGGGAGTAAAACAGTCACTATGTAAAACTAACTGGAGTAATGTATTCAGTGGAAAAACTGCAGAAGGAATGTGGAAAGTTTTGAAAGAAAAATTAAGTGCAAAAAAATAAAAAAAAGTGCTTAACAATAGGATTTAGGCATACGGTGTCAGGGGGATATAGTTCCATAAGAACAAGATACCTGACTAAGGTGAGAGACAAAAAATATAACAAATGGAAAACAAGTTGAACTAGAACTTTGAAAACTGAAATAAACAAGTTGGATAAACAAATTAAGTATACTGTGAGACAATATCAAGAAAAATTTAAAGAAAATGTATATAAAGATATTGAGCATAATAGGAAACCATTTTACAGATGCATAAGATATGGAAGGAGTAAAGACTTACAAATTGATAAACTGTGTATAGATTCTAAAATTTCTCCTCAGACACAACACATTATAGACATATTTACAAAATCTTATGAAACAATTTGGCTCCACAAAGGGGGTGATAAGTTGTCCTAGTGACATCAAGGTAACCTCAGATTCTGAAATCAAATTAGGTTATATTGAAAAAGAACTATGCAAACTGGATCCAAACAAAGCACAGAGAGGAGATGTTATTAGTAATAATGACCTGAGAATGCTTCAGTATGAACTTACAGTACCATTATATCTATTATTTACTAGGTTGTATAAATATGGAGAGAGTCTTAAGATTGGAAACATGTGCTTATTAAACTTGTCTTTAAGGGAAAAGGGAGTAGGACAAACCCAGGGTCATACAGACTGTTAAGTCTACTTTCATGTTGTAAAAAATAATGGAGAAGGTAATACTGGATATATTATTTTCATTACTGGAAAGGTCGGGACTTGAAACCATATATCATGTTGAAAATAGATCTGTTACCACCTGTATCATGATGTTCTATAACAATATAACAGCTATGAATGAAAAATTGTGCTGTGATGTAATTTATATAGATATAACTTCAGCGTTTGACAGGGTCATACACAAAACACAGATCAATAAATTAGAACAACTAAGTACTGATGTACTTTGGATAAGACGGAAGGCTGCATGGCTTACAAATAGGACATGGCAAGTATCATACAGCAACTGGAAAGGGGAAATTCTTGGTTGTGAGTCAGGGTATCCCACAGTGTACTATTCTAGACCCTTACTTGTTTAGATTGTATCTTTCAGACCCATCTTTTTCATCTGAGGTGTTCTACACACTATATGCAGATAACTTGAAATTGGGTAAACTGATTATATGTGCTACAGATAAGGCATGTCTGCAAAAGAACTTCACTAAATTGACCCTTTTTACACACGGGAATAATATGTTAATAAATACATCAAAAACTAAGCATATGAGATTTGGAAGTCATACATTGAAAGGTGAATATTTAATACAGCACACAGTAACTGAAACTGTAGATTCATTTAAGGACTTTGGTATATGGGTAGATCCAGCTTTGAGTTTTTCTAATCATATCAACAAATTAGTTAATGATAGTTATAGAACCATAAGTTGTATAAAATATTTATAAAATCGAGGAAATCAAAAATAATAAAGGCATTGTTTGTTAATTACATTAGACCTGAACTGGACTATGGAATAACAATATGGAAACCGTATATGAAAACAAACATGAGTAAACTGGAAAGAGTAAAGTGGAAATATATCAAGGGCATCCACAGATGTAAAAATGTAAGTTATTATGAAAGATTAAAATATCTGAACTTGTACAGTGTCTCATATAGATATTGAAAGTATATCTTGTTCAAGTATATAGGGCATTTACAGACAACTACCTCTTGGAATGTTTGTATTATCAAAAAGTAGTAGAGAATCCTTAGACAACCTATGTAGAAGATTTTATAGGAATGAGAAGTGTACTAATTGGTTCTCTGAGAGAGCAACTGATGTATGGAACAGACTGGAGGTGTGAAGGTGAAGAAACTGATAACTGGGAACATATTTTCTGGGAATGTGGTGAGTTGGCAGACTTTAAGGATTCTCTGTGGGATGCACTGTCAGAGATGCTGGGTGGGCAGATTGGTCTGATGAGGGAGATGATTTTTCTGAGCTATGATACAGAATCAGAATTGCCTAGACATGGTAAGGCCTTACTGTCTAATAATTGTGGCTGCCAAAAAAGCAATTACTAGAAAATAGAAATCAAAATCTAAACCAACTATATTGGAAGCAGTGAATATAGTAACAGAGATAAAACAACTGGAATTGAGATCTTTAGAAAAGGGTAGGAGCAAACTACATTAAAAACTATGGGAATTGTGGGAACAATACATACAAGGGAGGAATGACGTCTAAAAGACAGCAGGACTTGATCTATGTAATGTTTGAGTGAAAAAGATTGGGTAGATTATAAGTGATGCATAATATTTGCAACTGGGAGTGTGTCAGTATGGTTTGTGATGTAAAATGTTTGCAACTAGGATTGCATCAGTATGGTTTGTTTTCATTTATAAAAATGTATGACTGCCTACGTAGTAAGTGATGGTTTAATAAATATGTTTCTTGTTTAAAAAAAAGGCAGGAATTGAATAATCTATGTAATATTGTTTAGGTTAAATAATATATAGCAATATATGTGACATATGTTTATTATGTTAATATAGTTTTGATTGTTTTTATATGAATGTAAATTTGCCTATGTCACAAGTATTCAATAAAGGTGTTTGAAAAAAAAATACATTAAAGCAAGAACTAGTTTAGACATTTTTAAGAACAGTCTGAACCCTTTTTATGGGAATAACTGTTTTGGTATATTGGCAGGCTAGAAGGGCATTAATGCCTGTGCTTGAAATACTTATATATAAGCATGTATGTATGCTTGTAAAACACTAGACAGTGATGGAACGTCAACAGACTTATTGTATGTACATACATGAAAAAAATAACACATTGTTTTAAGATGTACAATACAGTTAAGGATTCTAGAGGATTCCCTCTTTCATGGAAAAAGTTAATGATTTGTGTCATTCTTTTTCTTGGATCCATTTTATCAACGAATGCACATTTGCACTGGAAGCATTTCACAGTTTTTCCTGCGCAAGTATTTTTCTTTCCTCTAATTTCCAACTTAACTTTTTTCATATCTTCTATCTGGAAATTCTGGGCTTCTTGCAAAATAGTAGTAATACATAATTTCTTCATTATCCTCAACAGTGCACTCTGTCATCTTTATGACTCTTTTTTTTGACTGTCAGCTTTTGTGGATTTATACTTCTTTCTATAAAGGGGGGGCATGAAGTGTACAATGACTTGTATCTCATAATGTCTGACTAGAAAGGACTGACTGCTGAAAGTGGTTCACAGACCATATAAATTCTAAAAAATGGAAGTGCTTGTTTCAGTCTGTAGGAGCAGAAGATTCTTACAAAACATAAAAGAAATCAGACAGTGTAATTTTTAATTACGTAGTCCAACTGGTTCAGCTATTTTCAGTTAAAGCCCTAGATCACAGGCCAGTGAAGATTCTTGCTTAATACTACACAACAGGCAAATGGAGTCTGCAAGAATCAAATCTGGTACTGCAAGATGAAGGCTTGCAGCAAGTCATAAGATTAATCCTCTGAGCTAAACTGTCTCATCTCCATACGTGAGGTGGTGTCAAAGTAAATTATTAGCTTCTGCTCCATAAGGTATCCAAACAAAAATAAAGAAATGTATATTTTTTATAATCATGTTACCAGTATAAGGGTGCCCGTATTCCATGCAGTCCATGGCATAACACCATAAACTGCAAATATGAAAGCAACATCATGTGAATCATAAGCATGTTAGTATGCATGTTGAAATATAAAAGAGTAAGATCTCAATTAACGTTTGTTTAATTTTCCATAAATATGTCCATAAGCATACCAGTAGCCTGTTCATCGAGGTAAAGTTGACACATTATCATAAACTATGGCAAATCCAAGGATCTAACATCTATACTGCTAGTAGAAATACAAGTAATTCCTGGTACAACAAAACACCTTAGCATCCTTCAGTGGATGTACTGCAGCATCAAACATATTACTTTTAACAGCTGTTGCAGCATCCAGCTAATTCAGTCATTCATTCTCTGATTATCCACTCAGATTTTTCTAAGTCAGAAAAGTGGGACTGGAACCAGTAACTACAATATTCTGACAGAGCAAGATTAAAACTTTTAAGAGCAACAGTTAGTTCTTTAAAAATAATCTTCATAAAGCACATTAATTCTATGCATTGAGTGCAAACGCGTTCATGTATGTAAGGGGGGGGTAACAAATACAAGACAGAATCTTTTAATTCAATAAACAGTCTCTTATCTTAAGGTTAGAAAAGCCTGGAAAAGGAATTTACAAGGAAATAATGGAAGGACATGCGTATGGTTCCCAAGTATGCAACAAAGTCCAGAGGGTTTAGGATTTATGCTTGGAAGTGTTTGGGTAGGTATTTTTATACCCCAAGCAGACTTCAAATATTGGAGTTGTGATGTGAAAGAAAGAGATAACTAGAAACATATTTTAGGAGTATAATGAGCTGGCAGAATTTAAAAATTCCCAGAATACACTGCCAGAAATATTGAGTGATCAAATGGCTGTAATTAAAGAAATGATTCTTTTGACCTGGGACACAGAATCCAAATTGCCTAGACAGAGAAAGGTCTTGTTAAGTTTAATTCTAATGGCTGCAAAAAAAAGCATACTAATAATTGTTAGAAAATAGAAATCAAAATCTAAATCAACTGTATTTGAAGTACTGAATACTGTAAAATAGAATCTAATCCATAGTCCCTCCAGGGGCTCCAATATCCTAGAACTGGTCATTACCAACATGGGAAATCGATGCTCCACACCTATGGTCACCCCCTCGTTGGTCAGGTCTGACCATAAGCTAATCACCCTTGACATCCACATCCCTCCCCCATCCCTCAATAAGGAAACCTCCATAAAAAAACTTCTCCAAAGCCAACTTCATGCTACTCAAGTCAGAAGTGACAAAATGACACCCATGCAGACGAGAACTGAAAGTTCACCTGCTGAATCCTACACTAAGGCACTGTACAAGCACATCCACTCATGCATGTATCATGCCATCCCAAATAGAACCAAGATGCTCTCCTCCAAAAAAAGGAAGCCAATCTGGTGGTCCCTTGCCATAAACAAACTTTGCAACAAAAGGAAGAAGCTGTTGCAGAAAACAGGAAAATCCCAGAATGCAAAAAACTCCCTTACCAGCCTCAGTATGAAGCTGAGATCCCTCATAAAGTCCTCCAAAGCTAGTTACAAAAATAAAATTGCCAAAGATTCCAAAGACAACCACAAGGCATTCTATAGCTTTGTCAAGAATCTAAATGGCAATGCTCAGATCTGATCTGAGATACAACAGAATGGCATTAAATATACTGATCCCAAGGATATTGCCAATATCTTGGCAGATCGATTCAGTGCCAACTTCACCCCCCCTCTCACCCCCTAAAGGGCCCATCTCAGTACCAAAAGATTGCCAAATTCCGGTAATAACAGCCACACAGGTGAAAACCGCACTCTCCAAAGCTAAGAATACAGCATCCATTAGACCAGACAACATCCCTGGCTGTGTACTACATGAACTACAAAATGAACTGGCACCTCACCTAAGTGTCATGTTTAATCATAGCCTCACCTCAGGCTTCATGCCCACTGAGTGGCGTACAGCTACAGTTATCCCACTCCAAAAGGGGGGATCCTCCTTGGATCCTGGGAACTACCGCCCCATCAGTCTGACAACCCTGATATGCAAAGCCATAGAAAGTATTATCATGGAACTTATAAACAAAGACATTGGCAACCTTAAAACACTGGACCCCACCCAGTTTGGGTTTGTGAAGGACCGATCTTGTCTCCTGAACCTGATTGACTTCTTAGAATCAGTCTCCAGAGCTGTGGATGAGGGTAAGGTGGTCCACACAGTCTATCTGGACCTTGCCAAGGCCTTTGACACCCTCCCTCACTCTGGAATCATAGGTAAACTTACTAAGCTGGACATTAATCCCTATGTCACTCGATAGGTTGACAACTGGCTTACTGACAGAACCCACACTGTAAAAGTAGCCAACTCCAAATCAAGCTCCAGACAATTGGAGTACCTCAGGGTTCAGTCCTGGGACCATTCTTGTTTGGCATCTACTTCTCTGAAGTACAGCCCAACACTAAGGGACTCTGGCTAACAAAGTTTGCAAATGACTGCAAACTGGGAACCATTATTGAATCCCCAAATTATGTGGATACTCTACAAAATGGCCTTACAGAAACAGATGCTTGGTGCCAGAGCCATGGGCTCATGCTCAATGTCAAGAAATGTATAGTTATCCCCTTTGGGAAAAAAACATGTACCCATGAATTACCACATAGGTGGCAATACAATAAACATTGAAACTGTGATAAGAGACTTAGGGACATAGGTGGACAGAGGTCTCACTTTCGATAACCACATTGCCGCAACAGTCAGGAAATCCTTCTATGTGGCACATCTCATCACTAAGGGCTTTTCATCCAGAAAAAATGAGGCCATTGTCCCACTGTACTCATCCCTCATTATACCCATTATAGAATACAACGCTCTGTTTGGTATGTACCTCTCAACACATCTGCAACAACTGGAAAGGCCGCAGAAATACCTCACTAAAAGAATCACAGGCCTAAAGCAGATGCCCTATGCTGAACATCTAAAAAAACTCCAGCTATACTCTGTCACATATCGTCTACTCAGAGGCAATTCTCTGCTTAACATATAAGGCGATGTCAAACTCAGAGCTGTTGGACATGCTACACTTTAAGAAATCCCAATCCCTCAGAGCCACATGCTCCAGGGATCTAAACCTTGTCATCACAATGAACAAAACATGCTGGAGGGATAGGTTCCTGACCCAGAAACTCCACAGACTCTGGAATAGACTGCCCATACATATCAAGCAGAGCACCTCTTTGGCCCTCTTCAAAAGGAGCCCTGACAATTGGATGGGAGATAGGAAATTCACCCCAGGGATCACGACAGTCGTCCTGCTAGACAGGGGTCCAGGGAAGTAAATACTGTGGGAAGAAATAGCCAGGGAATTGTTATGGCTAGGCTTGTAGAGGCCCTAGGGCAGATAGCCTAGTACCAACTTATGAACCTTATAAAAAAAATGGAAATGAGATCTTTAGCAAAGAGAAGAAGAAGATTACATTAAAATAAATGGAATTCATAGAAAAAAACAATATTTGTAAAATAATGTTTAGGAGGAGAAGTAATATTTAAAGAAAGGCAGAAAAATGACTGAGCAACTTAAGTAATGGACTAAATGAGAGTTGTTATAAAGAAAGAAAACATGTCTAAAATACAATGTATGTGCATGAAAAAATGTTAACATGGTTTGTTTTCTTATGTATGTGTGCCTACATCTTAAGTGATAATTTAATAAAGGTATCAAAGTGTGCAATCATTAATTTCATAAGAACTCCAAAATTTGCTGCTTCAAGATTTAGGCATAAGCCATTTTTTCTTGATGAAGCATCCAATCTTTTATCACATTCATATTCACTGCCCTCAATATCACCTGCTATGAGAGGGGAAAGGCAGGCTTTTTCTATTTCACTCATATTACTTAGTCTAAAGAAAGCAACAAAAAAAAGTTAATTTTTCATAGTTAGGTACTAGGCTATTGGCCCTGGGGTTATATACGCCTAGCCAAAAAGGTACCCTGGCTTTTGCCACCCAAGAAAATTATTTTCCTGTACTTCTATCGAGCAGAGCCTCAGAGGTGATCCCCGAGGTGAATTTCCTATTTCCCATCCAATCATCAAGATTTTTCTTGGAGTGCTAACAAGGAGCTTGGTTTGTTTCAGAGTATGGAATGTCTCTGGGACAGGAATCTATCCCTTCAGCATGTTCTGTTTATTGTAATGACAAGGTTTATGTCCCTAGAGCATGTAGCTCAGAGGGATTGGGATTTCTTTAAGTGGAGTGGTTTGACATAGCTTTGTATGTTAGGCAGAGATCGCCTCTGAGTAGGCAATATGCGATGGAGTAAAGCTGGAGTTTTTTGAGACTCTCTGTGTAGGGCATCTGTTTGAGGCCAGTAATCCTCTTTGTGAGGTATTTCTGCAGCCTTTCCAATTGTTGTAGATGTCTTGTGAGGTACATACCAAAATGGGGTGTTGTACTCTATAATGGGTCTAATGAGTAACTCTATAATGGGTCTAATGAGTGACGAGTAGAGGGGAACAATGACCTCTTTTTTTCCTGGATGAGAAACCTTTTGTGATGAGGTGTGCCACATAAAAGGATTTCCTGACTACTGTGGTGATGTGATTATCAAAGGAGAGACTACTGTTCACCTGTGTCCCAAAGTCTCTCATCATACTTTCGGTGTTAGGTAGACTACCACCTATGTGGTAGCTCATGGGTACAGAGTTTTTACCAAAGGGGATGACAATGCTCTTTTTGGCATTGTGCTTGAGGCCATGGCTTTGACACCAGGCATCTCTCAGTGTGGCCCTTCTGTGGGATGTCCAAATCATTAGAAGTTTTGATTATGACTCCTAGTTTGCAGTCATCTGCGAACTTCACCAGCAAAAGACCTTCTGTGTTAGCCTGTACTTCAGAAAAGTAAATACCAAACAGGACAGGACCCAGGACTGAACCCTGTGGAACCTCACTTATCACTGGTCTGAAGTCGGATCTGGTGTCTGCCACTTTCAAAGCGTGGGGTCTGACAGTGAGCCAGTTGGAAACCCATCTTGTGACATAGGGATTTATATCTAGTTTAGTGAGTTTGCCTATAATTCCAGAGTGAGGGATGGTGTCAAAAGCCTTGGTGAGATCTAGACAGGCTGTGTGAACCACCTTACCCTTGTCTACGGCTTTGGTGACTGCTTCAAAGAAGTCTAGCAGGTTTAGGAGACATAATCTGCCTTTTACAAACCCGAACTGGGTGGGGTCCAGAGTTTGGAGATTGCCAATGTCTTTGTTTATAAGTTCCATGATGATACGTTCCATGGCCTTGCAGACCAGGCTCGTTAGGCTAATGGGTCAGTAGTTCCCAGGGTCCGTGGTGGCTCTCCCTTTGTGGAGTGGGATAACCATCTCTGTGTGCCATTCAGTGAGCACAAAGCGTGAGATGAGGCTATGACTGAACATGGTGCTTAGGTGGGGGGTCAGTTCATTCTGCAGTTTGTGTAGAAAGCAGCCTGGGATGCTGTCAGGTCCCATGGATGCTGTTTTCTTGACTTTGGAGAGTGTGGTTTTTACTTGTGAAGCTGTGATTACAGGAACTTTGCATTCTTCTGGTATAGAGATGGGCCCTTCAGGGGTTGAGGGGGGGGGGGGGTAAAGTTAGCACTGAACCTCTCTGCCAGGATGTTGGCAATTTCAGTTGGTTCTGTATACTTAGTGCCATTGTGCTATAACTCAGAGCAGATCTGAGTGTTGCCATTGAGATTCTTGACATAGCTATAGAATGCTTTGTGGTTGTCTTTAGAAATCAGTGGTGTTTTTGTTTTCATAACTAGCTTTGGAGGATTTTGTAGGTTCATAGGTTCATACTAGGTTATTTCCCCTAGGGCATTTATAAGCCTAGCCAGAGTGTGCTTGGCTTTCGCCACCCATTTTAAATGAATTTTGCTATGCCCTTTTTCGAGGTTAGTATACTGTGCTTCTGTCTAACAGTGACACAGAAGTGATACCCGGGGTAAACCTACTATCTCCCATCCACTCATCAAGATTCCTCTTGAAGCGAGTCAATGAGGGACTCTGCCTAACTTGGACTGGGATTTTATTCCAAAGTGAAGGGAGCCTCTGGGTTATGAATCTGTCCCTCCAGCATGTCCTATTTATTTCAGTGCTGAGGTTCAAGTCTCTCAAGCGTGTAGCTCGATGGGATTTGGATTTTCTGAGGTGCAGCATGTCCATTAATTCCGGGTTGGACATGGCTTTATACATCAGGCACACATCGCCTCTGAGCAGGCGGTATGCCACTGAGTAGAGCTGGAGTTTCTTTAACCGGGCAGCATATGGCATCTGTTTGAGCCCTTTGATCCTCTTGGTGAGGTACTTTTGGGGTCTTTCCCATTGCTGCAGGTGTCCGGTAAGGTACATCCCAAAAGGGGCATTGTACTCAATTATGGGCCTGATGAGGGATGAGTAAAGAGGCACGATGACCTCCCCTGATCTAGATGTGAATCCCTTCATGATTAGGTGGCTATATAAAATGTTTTTCTAACCACTTTGGCCACGTGGTTATCAAATGAGAGATTGCTATCAACTTGGGTCCCCAGGTCCCTAATTACTTCTTCCGTACTTAATGGATTACCACCTATGTGGTAATTTGTGGGCACTTTGTTTTTGCCAAAGGGATGACTATACACTTTTTGGCATTTAGCTTGAAGCCATGGCTCTGGCACCAGTTGTCTGTTTCTATGAGGCCCTTTTGGAGGATGCTTGTGTCGGCTGGAGAGTCTATTATGGCGCCCAGTTTGCAGTCATCTGCAAACTTGGTCAGCCACAGTCCTTCCGTGTTAGCCTGTACCTCCGAGAAATATATACCGAACAAGAGAGGTCCCAGGACTGAGACTTGTAGGATGCCACTTGTAACTGGTTTGGAGTCTGACATGGCTCCAGCAATTCTAACCATGTGGGTTCTGTCCTTGAGCCAGTTTGCAACCCATCTAGTGACATAGGGGTTTATATTTAAGCTGGTGAGCTTATCTATAATGCCTGAGTGGGGTATTGTATCGAAGGCTTTTGCAAGGTCCAGGTAGGCTGTTTGGACCACCTTCCCCTCATCAATGGCCTTGGTGACTGTTTCAAAGAAATCGACCAGGTTTAAGAGGCAGTATCTGCCCTTAACAAAGCCGAACTGGGTAGGATCCAGTGTCTGTAGGTCCCCAATATCTTTATTTATGAGGTCCATGATGATCCTTTCCATAGCTTTGCAGACCAAGCTAGTCAAGCTTATGGGGTGATAGTTTCCAGGATCCATTGAGGCACCACCTTTGTGGAGAGGGACCACTGTTGCTGTACGCCACTCTTTGGGTACATATCCTGTAGTAAGGCTGAGATTGAACAGTAGTTTTATGTTTGGGTTTAGTTCTTCTTGGAGTTCATGTAGGACAGCCGGGACACAGTCTGGTCCCATTGATGCTGTGGTTTTTGCTTTGGAGAGGGCGGCTCTTACCTGAGCATCTGAGATTTCAGGGGGGCAGCACTCTGCTGGGATAGATATTTGCCCTTTTGGTGGGGAAGGGGGGGAGAAGTTTGCGCTGAACCTGTCAGCTAGGATGTTGGCAATGTCTGTGGGTTTGGTGTATTTTTTGTCATTTTAGACTAATTCTGAGCATATCTGGGAATTCCCACCCAGGTTCCTAACATAACTAAAGAAAGCCTTGTGATTATCCTTAGTGTCCTGTGCAATTTTTCTCTCGAAGCTGGCCTTAGATGATTTTATGAGTGCCCATGGTTTTTTGCTAATACTGATCAGAGATGCATTCCCTTTTTGGGATTTTGCTCTATCATGTAGTAGCTTCCTCCTTCTTTTGTATAGTTTGTTTATGGCTGGGGTCCACCAGACAGGACGCCTAACTTTGGAGGATTGGGTCTTGGTTTTATTTGGGATTGCATGATCCATGCATTCCTGAAGGTGTTCATAGAATGCGTTTATAAAGGATTCTGCGGTCTGGGCCGTATTTTCCACAGGCCCGGGGGCTTTGAAGGATTCCACCTCGGTTTTGAGGAGTGTGAAATTTGCTTTAGAGAAGTTTTTCACTGTGGTTTTCTGGGCAGGGGCTGGGGTCGGGATGTGAATATCTAGTGAAATTAGTTTATGGTCTGATCTTACCAGTGAGGGATACACTTCTGGTCTGGAGCATAGAGTCCCCATGTTGGTGATGATCAGGTCCAGCATGTTTTCCCCTCTTGTGGGAGTGGCAACAAGTTGTTCCATAGCATTTGAGTTTATAAATTCTAGGAACCTTTGGGCTAGGGTGTTGGAGCTAGAGTAATGCTCCCAGTCTATGTTAGGGTAGTTGAAGTCACCCAATATAATGGTGTTTGGAGAGACCTTCATATTTTCCAGTGTTCTCAGGAAGGCTGAGTGGGGTTCCTGGGTTTGGGAGGGTGGTCTGTAGCAGGCTATAAAGTGGAAGGCAGTTTTACCCACTGTTAGTTGCACATGGATAGTCTCTGATGCTTCGTGCTGTGCCACCAACCTGGAGGTGTGGGTATCCTTGACGAATATTGATACTCCCCCTCCTTTTGTGGTTCGGTCCAAGTTTTGGGGCCGAAAAACATGGTATGAGGTATAACCTGGTAGTGCTGGGGTGCTCTCGAGAGCCTTGAACCAGGTTTCTGTTCTTAATAAGGCTGACCAGGGAGTTCCTCCAATCATGGAATTTTACTCTGTTTTGCAACAGTTTCTTTCTTCTATTGTAGAGTTTGTTTATGGCAGGGGACCACCAGATTGGCTTCCTTTTTTTTGATAGCATCTTGGTTCGGTTAGGGATAGCATGATCCATGCACTCGTGTAAGTGCTTATAAAGTGCATTTGTGTAGGTGTCAGCAGTTGTACCTCTATTGTCCATCGGCATGGGTGTCATGAAGTTTGCCACTTCTGTCTTAAGAAGCGTGATGTTGGCTTTGGAGAATTTTTTTATGGTGGTTTCCCTAATATGGGGTGGTGGTGGGATGTGGATGGCTAGGGTGATTAGCTTGTGGTCAGATCTGACCAATGAGGAATTGACCTCTGGTGTGGAACACCAGTTGCCCATGTTGGTAATGACCAGGGCTAGGATATTGCAGCCCCTGGTGGGGGTGTGTGGATAAGTTGATCCAAGATGTTGGAATTTATGAATTCCAGAAAACATTGAGCAAAAGAGTTTGTATCTGAGTAGTTTTCCCAGTTAATGGTGGATTAGTTGAAATTACCCATTATTAGGGTGTTGGGTTGTACCCTAATATTTTCCAGTGTATCAAGAAATGAGGAGTGGGAATCCTGGAGCATGTTGGGGGATCTGTAGCAAGTTACAATTTGGATTGCTGTCTTGCTCAGAGTTAGTTGCATTTGGATAATCTTGGATGCATTATGCTGAGCAACTAGACTGGAGGTGTGTATATCCTTAATGAATATGGATTCACTCCGCCTTTAGTGTTTCGGTCCAGGTTAGGTGGCCGAAAGGTGTGGTATGAATTATAGCCTGGTAATGCAGGGGTGCTCTTTGGAGCTTTGAACCAGGTCTCTGACACTGGACAGATGTCAATGTTCCCATTTTAAGGAGTGCCTCAAGTGAATGCATTTTGAAGTTTAGACTTCTAGCATTGAGTAGCATTACCCTCAGATTTTGCTTGCTTGTACCTGTAACGGTGGTGAATTTGTCATTTGAAACTTGCCTAAAAAAATCACTATAGGGCTGTCAAGAGCTTTAGCCAGTACCCGGAATCTCAAGGGCGACAGATGCAGGCCATCTCTGGCAAAGCGTCGTGGTCTGTTGATCATGTCATCCTAGGCAGACAGATACTGGATTCCCTTAGAATGACATCAGAAGCTATGCCAGTTTTTGAAGTCAATCATTTTGTCCTTGTATTGTGGTACTATGGGTGATGGCAGGAGGCAGGATGCTACTCAGGACTAGGGTCATACCTGCCTGGGCTACAAGATTGGAGAGATCCTCCATGTCTCTTTTCATTTAAAACAACTCAGGAATTTCCTCAGTCAAATGCTAGTATAAACACTTTTCCAGGGAATATAATTTTTTGACTATATTTGAAACTCACTTGTTTCTTTCTGAAATAACAGAAGCAGCAGCACTCTGAACATTCATTAGAACATTAAAATCATTTACATATAATAGTGTAGCCAAGGGATTTGCAGTTAAATTATCAGCTATGACCTCTTCAAGTCCAGGCACACTAGACTTTTTTAGTTTCCAATTAAGTTTTCTACATTTTAGGAAGTAATATCAACACAAAGAAAGTACAGTTGTGTACACTTATTATAAATGTAGATGTTTGAGTGTATTCACTGCTGCAGTCATCACACTTGGAGTATCCTGTCAGGGGTAGCCCTCAGTCGGCCCAAATACCAGAGACTTAGCATTTCTGCGTCGGTTGCTGTCCCTCCAGGACTGACGTCAGTCAGGTCATCAGTGGTATAAAAACAGGCAGCCAAAGCCATTACATCAGTTTTTCTTGCCCGAAATGTCAGGAGTCCCCAAACAGGGAGCTAGGTTATCCTGTAAAGAGTGAGGAAGAGAGAGAGAGAGAGACAGACAGACAAAGGGGGTGGAGGATGGTAAATCAGGATTGCAACAGTGAATACACTCGAACATCTACATTTATGGTAAGTGCACACAACTGTACTATGTTCTTTGTGTTTCACTGTTGCAGTCATCACACTTGGGTTGATTCCCAAAGCTGAAGAATGGGTGGAGGCAGTCAAGAGTTGGGGCTGGCTAGTATACCCTGCAGGACTGCAGTTGCAAAGCCTACCTTGGAATTGGAAAAGATAGGCAGGTTGTAATGCTTGGTGAAGGTATGAACAGAGCTCCATGTTGCAGCTTCCAGGATGTGCCTGGTAGGGATCACTCTGAGGAAGGCTGCAGAGACGGAAGTTGCCCTAGTGGAATGTGTTCTGACCCCCTATGGGGATGGTTTTCCATGGTGTTTGTAACAGAAATGAATACAGTGTGCTATCCATTTGGAAATGGTTTGTTTTGATATGGCCTTGCCCTCTGCCCCTGGTGCAAAGCTGCCTAGTAACTGGTCAGATTTCCTAAAGGGCTTAGTCCTATCCAGGTAGAATCTAAGCTGTCTGTGCACATCTAAAGAGTGCAGGATTTTTCCCCCTTATTTTGAGGTTTAGGAAAAAAGGTGGACAAATGAATAGATTGGTTGAGAGCTACACTGGACACCACTTATGCATGAAAGTTGGGTTAGTCCTGAGGGAGACCCTGTCACCATGAAAAATGATGAAGGGTTCCACAGCCATGAGTGCTTGTAGTTCAGACACTCTTCTAGCTGAAGTGATGTCCAGAAGCAAGGCTGTTTTCCAAGAGAGGAATTTTAAGTCTGCTGAAGCTGCAGGCTCAAAGGGGGGTAGCGTGAGCTTTTCCAACACAAAGTTAAGGTCCCAAGCAGGGGTAGGGGCTCTTCTGGATGGCCTTAGGTTGTTAGCCCCTCTAAGGAACTGCTTGATGAGAGGGTGTGAAAAGAGAGGTGGCTCTGTGCTGTAATGAGTAGAGATGGCAGAGGCATGGATTTTAATAGAAGGGAAGGAGAGGTCTCTGTGAAGTAGGTCTGCTAGGTAATCCAGGATGAGAGGTAAGGAGAGCTGTGCTGATTCAGCTCCTTTAGCCTGGATCCAGGAACAATACCTTTTCCACTTGTCAGCATAGGATTTTCTAGTGCTGGGTCATCTGGCTTCAATGTATAACATCCAGAACCTGCTTGCTTAGGCTGGCCACTGGAGGAGAGGTCAAGTAATAAACCAGGCTGCCAGGTTCAGGGTATGCAATTATGGATGCAAGATCTCTCCCTCCTGCTGAGTTAAGAGATTTTGAATCAGAGGGAGGTGCCAAGTAGTGGGTACCAGTGTTGGCATGGCCAGTCTGGGGCAATCAGAACTGCCCTTGGTCTTTCCTCCCTTATTTTGAGTAATACCCTTGTAAGAAGAGATAGAGGGGGAAATGCATAGATCAAGATGTTTATCCATTGGAAGGATATGGCATCCACTTTCCTGGCCTTGCTTTGAGGTTCCCTGGTGCAGAATTTGCTGAGCTGGTGGTTGTTGTGCAAGGCAAACAGGTCCACCTTCGGGGTACCCCATTTCTACTGAAGGTATTGTGGTTTAATTGCTACTCGTATGGGTCTAGGAGACTTCTGCTTAAATTGTCTGCCGGAGAGTTTTGGTTGCTTGGCAGGAATTGTGCTAGCAGGTGAATATGCATGGCTGAGGCCATGTTCCAAAGGGTCATGGCTAGCCTGCAGAGTGGGATCCCCCCTGCTTGTTGACATACCACATCACTGTAGTGTTGTCTGTTTTGAACAGTAGAGGCCCCAGAGCGAGTAGGGGTCTGAAAGCTGTCAGAGCATGCTGAAAAGCTAGCATCTCTTTTTGGTTGATGTGCAGATGAATTTGATTTGGGCTCCAGTGGCCCTGAATGCACCTGTTGTCCAGGTGTGAACCCCAGGTCTAGTCTGATGCATCTGTGGTTAGGGTCTGGGCAGCATGGGGTTGGGAAAAAGGAAGTCCCTTGTTGTGGATGCATGCTGCTGCCCACCAAAGAAAATCTTTCTTTAGACAAGGTATCATAGGTATAATAGTTTCCAGGTCCTGAGAATGTTGACACCAAAAGCTCTTTAAGTACCACTGATGTTTCCTCATATGCAGTCTGGCACATGGAATTAGAAGAATGCAGGAGGCCATGAACCCTAGAGCTTGCAGGATTTTCCTTGCGGATAACTGGGTACTGGTGGCTAGTTGAGAGAAGTAGCCTGTCAGGTAGGCTTGCTTTTCTGGAGTAAGGAATGCCATCTGGGATGCTGTGCCCAGGCTTTCTCCCAGGAATACAATTTTCTGACTGTGGACTGGTTTGGATTTCTTTTCATTTATAGTGTACCCCAGTGAGATCAGGAGGTCCTTTACAAATGTCAGGTGCTGCAACAGCTTTTCCTGACTGTCTGCCTGAATCAGGCAGTCGTCCAAGTAGGGGTAAGTTTGAATACTTCTTTGTCTGAAAAAAGCAATGGCTGGAGCCAGGCACTTTGTGAAAACTCTGGGAGTAGTGGACAAGCCAAAGGGAAGTGCAGATAACTGATAATGCACAGATCCTGCCCTGAAACTTAGATATTTCCTGCAATAGTCTCTGATTAGGATGTGCAGATAGGCCACCTTTAGATCTAGGGTGGCTAACCAGGCATCTTTGGACAGCATAGAAGCTGCTAGAGGGTGAGCATTTTGAATTTTGGTACCAACAGGAAGGTGTTTAGAATGGATAGGTCTAACATTGGGTGCCAGGTGCCCTCTTTTCTGGGTACCAGGAAAAGTCTAGAATAGAAACCTTGGCCTATCTGGTCTGCAGGAACAGGCTGAATTGTCTCATGGAGAGCAGGGAATGAACTTGTTTTTGTGCCTCTGCCTACTGGTTTGGAGGAAGATCTGGGAACACTTTTGGGGTTGGCAGTGTGTGGAAATAAAATTTGTACCCCTGGGACACAATGCTGAGGACCCATTGATTGTTAATGATGGAGGCCCAGTTTTTTGCATGGGAGGCAAGTTTTCCTTCTAGGGATACATGCAGGTGGGCAGAGGTAAGAGGTGGATTGGAGAAGTCATTGTGAATTCTTTCCATAAGGGGGTGGCTCAGCACTCCCTGTTTTAGAAGATATTCCATTGCTTAGATCTTTGCATTTCCTGGGACTGCTGTCTGGGGGGTCTGCTTCCCCTAGGTCTCGTCTGAGGTGGCGGGGGCTGGAAAGGACCATTGTTTTGAGGGGCAATGCCTACTGAATCTCAGAGGCTGGACTTGCAAAAAGTCTAGCTGTCTACATAGAGTTAGCTTTTTCTTCTATCTTTTTTAAAACTTCCTCTGCTTTGGTGCCAAACAGATTGTCTTTGTTCAGTGGTGCGTCCAGTAGTTTTGATTTGACATGGTCTGGCAAAGTCTGTTCCTTAAGTCAAGCATGCCTTCTAAGTACAGAACCTATGACTGCTGTCCTGCAGGATGTTTCTATGGCGTCAAACCCACATTGCAGGGTATGCTTAGAAACTTGGCTTGCAGAATGCATACGCTCCTGTAATTCTTTATTTTCTGCACAGTCTGGGAAGGTAGAACATTTTTGTTTAATAAGTTCCATAGTAAATTGCTGGTATTTCAGCATGTGGAACTGACAATTTAATGCTCTAATGGCAAGAGTTGCAGAGGTGTATACTTTTTTACCCCATCTGTCTAGAGCTTGTGAATCCCTGTCCGAAGGGGTGGGATTCTTAGCTGTGGTTGCTTTTATTCCTTTAGGTCCTTGGGAAATTACCTCTGGGTCAGCAGTAGGATTTTTGAAAATAAATTTGTGTGAGTCATGGACTCTGTAATACCTGTCAGGTTTCCTGGGAGCAGGATGTAGAGTATCAGGAATTAGACTGGATTCCATAAAAACATCATCCACAACATCCAGCACAGGAGGAATAGCTAAAGGTCTGTGCTGTGGCAAATCTAAAAATTCCCTCAGTCCCTTTTTGGACTGAGGATAATCCTGGCATTCCCAATGGAAATGCTCTCTCAAGGTATGTAAGGTTTCACCAAAAGAAAAATCCTCTGGATGAGAGGCAGAAGGAATGGATTCCTCTGCATCTGAATCCTCATAAGCAGATAAGAGCATGTCTTCATAATCAGAAAGCTCAGAGTCGTCAGACTCTTGGTCAGATAAAGCTGCTGGGGACAAGTCTCTTTTTCTTTTAGCAGGGGTAGGCTGACTTCCCCTAATCAGCATGACAAGGTCTTCTGCCATTTTAAGCATTTGAGATTGAGACAAGGCAGCAGGTGCTTGAGCTTGGGTCATTGGCTTTTTAGGCATGGTTCGTACCTTGGGCCTTAGAAATTCGGTAGTTTTAGAAAGAGCTGAAGATGCAAAAGAAGTCATCGGTTTGTGTCGAATATCAGTAGTATGAAGAACTTCCTCGGAAGCCGGTGCCTGTACAGCAGCTCCATACCCATCCAAGCTAGGGACATCCGCAGGTTCCATAGTCAAAGAAGAGTTTCGCAGCACACTGAACTCTGAACGGGTCTCTGTATGGCCTGTGAATCCATAGATGTGGACATCAGGGGCTGTGAAAGCACCTCACAGAGTACCAGCGAACTGGTGACTAGCTTAACGGAAGTGTCATTGGCAGTTTTGGACCTGTGCGGACTGTCTCTGTCTTTATCCTTACATTTTTTCAGAAGATTGGTAGTCAGATGGCTTACCGAAGCTATTTCGGAATACGTAGATCGAGACCAAAAGTTTTTAGCTACAATAAGGGCCTGACAATGTATAGTTCTGGCATTGAACAAAGCACAAAACCAACAGCGAGGGACGTTGTGGTCTGGGCCTAAACAGGTGACGCAGTAAGAATGGAAATCTCGGTGTGGTATTTGCTTTCCACATGCGAGACAATTGTTAACTTTTTCTGACATCAGCTAGAGCAAGAAAAAAGGATTCCCAATGGGGTACTTAGCTTCAGAAGACCTCAACTTCAATTTCGGAGATGAAAACTCAGGTAGAGGCTGACCGGCACTCATGTGAACTGCTTCTTCTTTGGGCTCCTTGGCAAGAAAGACTAATGTAATGGCATTGCCTGCCTGTTTTTATACCACTGATGACCTGACATCAGTCTTGGAGTGACAGCAACCGACGCAAAAATACTAAGCCTCTGACAACAGTGAAACATGAAGAACATCTTTAAACATACATGATACACAATGATTTTAGTTCAAAAGGTGTCTCAGAGGGAAAACATGTTCTTAACTGCCATCCTGTGACAAAAACACTGTCAAGCAGATTTTGTTACAAACTTTTAGGAACTGCATCTAGCAATGAGACAACTTTGACATAATACTAAAACACTACTTTCCATCTTCATACAGAAAAGCCTGACAGCATTACTGCAAACACAAGTTTTTTTTTTCTTTGTCCGAGACAAAATGCAAAGCAAATGCAACAAGATGGTTTGCTTTACTTAGAAATCAGGCTGCTTTACTTAGAAATCAGGCAATTATTCCAGCAGTTCTTTCTACTACTGTCTTAGCTATCAGCATCCATGATACTTTGCCAAGCTATCTAATTAACAATTTGTACAATAAAGAAAAATACCTTTTTAACAAAGTCATTTTCCACTTATTCACTGCAAATAATTTCTGAAGTAAAGCACTTGAAATTCATGGAAACCATGGAGCAGACCAGACAGAGAAGTTTGATCCTAGTATGACAGAACAATCTAAACTAGGGTCTCCTTTGACAGTCTGGATGACAAATATGGGTTCCAGGAATGTGACTGATGCTGCAGGCAGCCAACCAAGAGTAATGGTAGGTATGCAATGCTGCAAAACGTATGAAGTCATCTGACAAGGTTTTAACAGTACTTGTAGCCAAAGTTGTGAATAATGAAAAGACGAGAGGGACAGCATTACTATATCCGACTTCCACAATTACAAAGCACAGTGAGTGCATTTCTTAAATAAGGAAGACGCTGCTCACCTGTGATGTGCAAGGGACTCCAGTCTTTTTCAAAACAAGTTTTACCAAGCTAGGATTCTCCCTGATTTTGTTTAACAAATTCAGTTGTGTCCAGCCCACCTAAAACAGAACATGTTCATAAGATTACTAGAATGAAAATGACAACATACTTAGCTACTTTAAAAGTAATATAATACAGATATCTCTACTTGATTCTCATTGGTACAATTTTTATACTGTTTTTAAGCTTTATTTACATTTGCTTAAATTTTAATATGTCTGGGCTAACACTGATCTTTTATTACATCTAAGCAAGTTGTGTACAGTACTGTTGCACTATGGAAAGTGCTTCTGAGATTATATTGAAAAGCAGAAAGATTTCTTTTGTATGCTCTAACCATCACTCATGGCAGCTATGTATCACTCTGCTGTAATAAATACAAGAAAAAATAATTCAGAAAATAATTATTTTGCTTTGAGTTTCATGCTGCCTGCAAACCACTGACACCTTGCCTGCTGAACACATTTTATTTTATGTTTTATTTTTTATTTTGTTTTACATTTGTTGACCGGGATAGTCTGGATGCATGTCCATTTTCAGCGGAGGCCTGGGGAGAAAAGCTCCAAGGGTAAGCAGATACAGCATTACATAATACCAGCATTACATATTACAAACAGACTATTTACAGAGATTACATAAGTAAGCAAGTTAAACAAGTTCCACAGGTTACAGTTAATCCTGAGCACAAATCAGGATTAAATTAAATTACACAGTAAACTGGTAAACAGATTTTTACACATTCTAGAGAGAGTTAGCCAGGCTTGATACATTGACATCAGACGATGTTCAGAAAGCCAGTTTTCTATTGCATTAAAGGTGGTCTGGGTAGCTGACCATAACTCTACTGGAGATGTGGCTGAGCAAATCAGAGTAGAGTCATCAGCATATTGGATACAGCTGACTTTTGGGATGACAGTATAAAGGTTGTTAATGAAGATGGAGAACAACAAGGGCCCTAGTATAGAGCCTTGTGGTACTCCAAGGGTGTTAGGTAGAAGGTTAGAGAGTTTGTTCTGCCAGTGACAAATGTTGTTTGAGTCTAGTTTTAAATTGACCTAAGGTGGAAAGTAAGGTAATATCACCTGGAAGAGAGTTCCAGGATCTACTTACAGAGTTTGCAAAGAGAGACTCATCGGCTGTGTTATTAATTTTGCTAGTCTGAATTAGTAGTTTGTTAGAGGATCGAAGCGGTCTACGATTGTTATAGGGGGTGATAATATTTTTAAGTGCAGGAGTATTGTCTGGATTATAGAGGATTTTATAGGCCATAATCAGTTGGTTATACTGGATTAGGCTGGGTAGTTCAAGCCACCCAAGCTGATTTAGATTGATGCAATGATGTGTCCTAAAAGGCAGCCCAGTGGCAAACCTGGCAATGTGGTTGTAGCAAATTGAGAGTTTAAGGACAGTCTTGTTTAAATTCGAGAGGAAAGGGGATGCATACAGAAGGGTTGAAAGAAGGTGAGAGCGAGCTATGGCAATTTTAGCTGGAGGGGTTAGGAAGGCTTTTATTCTACAAAGTGACCCTAGTTTTTTATTGATGGTTTTGATAGTTTGGTTAACATGTAGGTCAAATTTTAGATTATTGTCTATGATGACACCTAACAGTTTTGTAGATGGGTCAGGGGAGATTATTGTGCCATCATTCGATTTTATGGTAAAGGTGAAAGCGGTAGACCTACGTGTTGGTGAAAATAACAGCATTTTAGTTTTTTTGGGATTTAGGATCAGACAATGTTCAGAAAGCCAGTTTTCTATTGTATTAAAGGTGGTCTGGGTAGCTGGCCATAGCTCTACTGGAGATGTGGCTGAGCAAATCAGAGTAGAGTCATCAGCATATTGGATACAGCTGACTTTTGGGATGACAGTATAAAGGTCGTTAATGAAGATGGAGAACAGCAATGGTCCTAGTATAGAGCCTTGTGGTACTCCAAGGGTGTTAGGTAGAAGGTTAGAGAGTTTGTTCTGCCAGAGGATAGCCTGCTGTCGACCATTCAGGTAGGATTGAAACCACTGGAAGGCTCCAGTATCTAGACAGAATGTTTGCAGGGTGTGGATTAAAAGTTGGTGATCAACCATATCGAATGCCTTGGAAAGATCCAAAAAGAGGGCTGAGGATATATAATTATTGTTGCGATTATGGTTTATGGTGTTAGTAAAGGCTAGGAGTGCTGAAGTAGTGCTGTGATGAGGACGGAAGCCATGCTGAGTATCTACCATAAGGCGATTTTGGATTAGGTGGTGCATGAGTTGTCTATGAATACATTTTTCCATAATCTTTGCAAGTGGAGAGAGTATAGCTATTGGCCTATAATTGGAGAATTCAGTAGAGCTGCCTCCTTTGTGAAGTGGGATTACATAGGATATTTTCCAGATGGTGGGAATTTTAGCTTCTACTATGGTTCGATTGATTAGTATTGAGACAGGGTAAGCAATAGCATCAGCTGATTTTTGTAGGTACTCGGCAGGGAGTTGATCAGCAGAAAGTGTCGTGGGTTTTAATATTTTGATCAAGGTACGGATAAGTGAAGTGGTGACTGGTTGGAAGCTGAACGCAAGTAGGTTTCTAGGGGTGCTACTTTCAGGACCAGGGGAGCTAGGAGGTAGTTGGCTAGCTAGGGCTTGAATTGTCTCAGTAAAGAATTGGTTAAAACTATCAGAAACATCTTCAGGGGTTTTATCAATAGTGGTAGCAGGGATTGGGGTTGAAGTTTGTCCAGGATGTAGTAGATTATTTAAACCTGCCCAAAACTTCTGAGGGTAAATACAATAACTAGAAAATAACAGTTCACAATAAGTAATGTGAGTTTCCTATGTTGCATGTGTAACAGGAATCACTCATATTGTCTGATAAAGGAATGTGCATGTGTAAAACTCAGTTATGTAAGGGTATTCACCGTAACTGTGGATGTTTGACTATAGGCCCATAGCTGTATTACATAAAAGATAAGGGGAATTTAGCTACAGGGAGATGTCTGTCTTCGTGCCATATTTCTGGAGCAGTGCAGTTGTCACCTTTCAGGTGCTGAGTTACCACTTCCATCGGAGGATGTCAGGCAGAAACTCAACTTTAAATGGAAGAGTAACCCAGGAAGGTCAGCAAAAAGAGTCTCTGCCTCCCAGCCAACACTAATTAAATGGCCATGCCTCCTGTGTATTTCAAAACAAGCAAATTCTAAGTAGAGAAGGAGACAATCTACTTAACAAGTAAACCAAATACTTAAAAATAAACTAAATACTCGCAACACATTCCCAACATCATAATGGAAAACTGGAGAAAAGGACCCAGGGAAAAAACAGAGCCACTTGAAAATATATTACGCATGTATACACAGATATAAACAAGAAAGACTCATCATTTAGAGAGATCAGCTCCATTTAACTGGGAGCTTATAGAGGGGGTATGTGTCTACTTCAGTGCCAGCACACTCCAGATATATGGTATCCCCGAGGACAGACATTCTACAGGGGATTACCAACTACTCTCCCTCCTCCTTCCTCAAGTACTCATTTAGGCATTTTTGGGTGAAGAATGAGGAGCCACAGACCAGCACATGGTGGGCTTCATGACTTCAAAGTTTTTCCCAAAGGAAAGGGTTACCTGTTGTGAAGCTGCAGAGATGGAAGATCTCATCTGCACCTCTCAGTATTAGTAGCCTTCAAGTCTTTTAACTCCCTAGGTAAGGTATAATGGAAGATAATTCTCCCCAACACAAGCTCCAAAAAAAGGAGTACTCGTGCTGTTGATAATGTGTATGTCATTCAAAGTGTGACAGACATGCACGCAGTGTTGAGCAAAATGGCAGTGGCATTTGAGAATGCACCTAGCAATGGCAGCACATGGACTTTAGAGGAATGCAGTGAATCAAGTGCTACCTTAAGACTATGTTATCTATGACTGCACCCCACATTCATAAGGTGAGACCCACCAGATTACAACCAACTGCAACAAGTTTAAGGGTCTAGATCCTAGTCTTTGGACTCTGACTTCTGAAGACCCAGTGGATCCTCACTACCCTGGGGAGCAGAATCCTAGTCCTGACTGGTACCACTGAGTTGCAGCCAAGTGGCATTTAAGAGCATAGGAAGTTAGTAGGCTATTGGCCCTGAGGCCTTTATAAGCCTAGACAAGAATTTAGCCCATGTTCTGACAAGTCAGCACCTGATGCCCCTGTCCAGCAGAGACCAGGTGGAATCCCAGTGATGTATTTTCTGTTCCCCATCCAGTTATCCAGGTTGGGCAAAAGATGTGGATACTTCTAGATTAGAACCATCAATGCCATCATACATACTAATGTCCCTAGTCCAATGAGCCACACAAGCTTAGGGTCACTTCCTAGCACCTTCCTATTTATTTATTTATTTAATATTTATCATTTGTTTACTGCGATGGTTCAACTGAATCTACAGAACCCATTTTCAGAGGAGGCCCAGGAAGAAAAACTCTGCATACAGTGCAGTACAAATGCATTATAGTCCAAAAACAATATAAGCGAGATGAGGAATACTATATAAATACAAGGTGACAAAATGTAAATTAGGTTACAAGATATACTACACATCTGGATTACAAAGTTACATCATTATAGACAATTTTAGTCATTACAACAACATATAAATAGCCTATGAGTAGGTAGAGTGTACAAAAGTAGTATGCAGGTAGTTCAACGTATGAAATTGGTTATTTTACTACATGAAAAGTAAAATGATGGTTTCAGTTAGTAAAATAATAGCAGAAGAGTTAGTGATGCTAAAAGAGTGAGAGATTTAAGAAGAATAGAGGCATTACAGACTGAGCAGTAGCTTAAGGATATGGTATAGAAACAGAGAATGAGTTAGGAGAAACTTAGGATCTTGTAGACTCTCAAGGAGTGAGATGTGACAGAAGAAGAAGAGGATGAAGCTAGTGTGGAAAAAGAGGAAGAACTGAGCATTAGGCTGGATTTATACAGGAGCAGAGCCATTTATTTTTGAGATGATTTTTTAAAAGAGGCTTTAAAGTGGGTTAGGCCAAGCATAGACCTCCTGGTAGCAAGAGGTAGTGAATTCCGTAGTTTGGAGACAGAATATGAATACAGTGAGTGAGTGACTTGTTATTTGTGGATGTTGAGATAGCTAAGAGATGTTTTGTCTTCTGTTTGTAGGGATCTATTCGTGTATAAGGTGCGACTAAGTTGGCTAGCGCAAGGCAGGCAGTAAGCTTGAAAATAAGGTTGTAGAAAGTGGACAGCTGAATAAAAGCAAGTTGTTTGGGAAGTCCAAACCAGTTTAGTTCTAGTAGTGGTTTACAGTGGTGTGTGCAATATTTAGAGGTTGTGGCAAACTTTGCAACTTTGTTGTAGTAGTGTTCCATCTTGCTTAGGGTAGAAGTTTGTAAATTAGTTAGAATAGGGGCACCATAAAGAAGAGAGGGAAATAAAAAGGCTTTTGCGAGGGAAACTGGTTGCTGCAGTTGTGAAATGTTTGTTTCTATACGAGAGTCCCAGTTTTTGACGAGTTTTCTTTATATTTTGCTGTACATGGTGGTAGAAGGAACGTTTACTGTTTGGTTTCCTTCACTGTTTCTATGACAGTGTTGTCAGATGCCAAGATGTTGAAATGATCGGTGACAGGGGATGTGTTTTTGGGGTGGAAGAGTACTAATTTAGTCTTCTTTGGATTCAGAAAGAGTTGGGCATTTTTTAGCCAGGATTTAACTGCAGTAAAGGACTGTTGAGTTTTTGAAAGCAGTTCTGGTAGTGATTGAGCTGTACAGATTATCATGGAATCATGAGCATAGTGAATGAGTGTTCCAGGGTGGGAGGAAGTGTGAAGGTTGTTACTGAAAATGTTGAAGAGTAGGGGTCCGAGGATGGAGCCTTGAGGAACTCCAGCAGCATTGTGGAGAAAGGGTGTGAGTTCGTTATACCATTTTACTGCTTATTTATAATCCTTGAGGTAGCTCTGAAACCATTTTACTGTGTTATGTGAGAAACCTAAGTTAGATGGTGTGTTTAGTAGTAGGGGGTGAAAGACTGTGTCAAAGGCTTTAGAGAGGCCAAGGAATACTGAGACTGTGTAGCATCCTGCATCACTACATCTGTAAAGAATTATAGAGCTGAGGATGTGCTGTGGCTGGGTTAGAAACCATGTTGGGTTTGGGTTACAAGATTGTTTTGCAATAGGTATTGCATTATCTGCTGATGGATACCTCTCCTGAGAATTTTGGATAGGGGTGACAAGATGTACATAGGATGGAAATTGGTTAATTCAATAGATTTGCCTCCTTTGTGGATGGGGGTGATGTGAGATTGTTTCCATATGGTTGGTACTTCCGATTCAGATAAAGACCTATTAATAAGGATATTGATTGGGTAGGTGACTGAGCTGGCAGCCAGTCTGAGGTAGTGTAGCGGAAGATTATCAGCCAAGATGGAACAGGGTTTTAGTTTTTTTAGCAGTTTCTTTATGATATTTGGGGGTAGGGGCTGAAATAACTTTTTTATGACATTTTGTTGAATAAGGGGGTTATTAATGATAGTGTTAGAGGTAGTAGATGGTATAAGATTGGTGCCTAAATAGGTTGAAGGTGGAGGGGGTCCAGTGTTAGGGGTGTTAATTAGTAGGTCTGATACTGATTTTATGAAATGCTTGTTAAAATTTTTTGGCTACTTGTGATGGAGGGGTATCAGGCTATGTGTGCCACCTGATTATTCAGACAATGAGAAGTACCTGCTCCCTGGGATGCATTTTCCAAGGCAGTTACCAAGGCTGCACCTCTTCTGGGTACCTCATCTTCTGCTGGGAGAATGATGGACATGAAGTCAAGCTCTCCTCAACTGATAGCAAAAGCAACAAAATACCAGAACCAGAAACCATCGCAATAATGGATCTACCTCCAGGTGGATATTATCAATGCCTATCGTCCCTGTTTCCTTAACTTTTGATGTCACTGAGGCAAAGGACTGAAGCTGCAGAAGGACTCTCATGCCAAACCTCTATATGCAACATTATTTAAGATATTCAGAGATTTCACTTTCTTTCCACAGAATATTGGATATTTGTAGGAAATAGGTCTAAATTAACAGAGAATTCAGATATTTGCAGATTTTGGAATACAGATGACAGTAGCTTTCTTTCAGTCACTTGAAATAGAAGCTTGAAAAAGAAGACTTGAATAATTAAGTATCAGGTTCAATAACACACAGACAGAATCCATCCAATGCTATAAATTCACACACAGCTCATATAGTGCCTCTATGGACAGCTGACACAATTCACCATGTTTACAACACAAATATGGAATGTCGGTGCATTGCCAGACCTTTTTCCAATATAAAATGCTCAAAGCCCTGTCAAAATATGCACACCTAAGAGGTGCATAGCTGGCCTTAGGCATAAGCCAACTAGGCGGCTGCCTAGGGCGCCGGTCTAGCAGGGGCGCTTTTCTAGTATTTATTTTGTGTAGGTTTACCAGGATGGGGACACCAGCTGGTGTGAGGGGGGGAGTGCCATGGAGCCCTTTTGCCTAGGGCACCAGTTGACCTAAGGCCACTCCTGAAGAGGTGACCTGTGTCTGGCATACAAGACATTTTCTGACCCTTTACTGTACATCAGCAATTCAAATGACATCAGAAATACTCTTTCTAAGGATCTAAATCTCTTCTGTAACATGCACAGAGTGGTTTGGACAAGCACATCTTGCAGAGGATACTTCTGCTGTAGAACATGCTGCCCATCCACACAAATCAAAGTTCATCCCTGTCCATATTCAAGCACAACTTGGATCTATGGATGGGAAGCAGAAAATGTACCCCAGAACTGCCCTGTCTAATACAAATGGACAGAAACAGCACCTAAATGCTTTATTCGATGGATGGGTCCCCTCAAATTATCTAAGATATCATCCTGGTTATACACATTGGGGTAATAAATAATTATCGACCATGGCATAGGTACGGACAATCTATAACCAAATGTGATAAGTTGTTTTCAGCACAAAAAGGAAAATTAGCTAGACTTAAAATGGCCAAAAGGACAGCTAGCCTAGTATGTACCTATGAACCTATAATATACACATGTGCACACCCACTTATAGACAATGTACATTTAACAGTCCACCTATTTTTCATTTATCCAAGACTTTTGGGTTTCTAATCCCATGACCATGAATGAACCCCATTCCTAAGTCAAAGTATGATTGAAGTTAATGAAATTAGTATTGTTTCAGTCTTTAATGTTAGCCAAAAGTGCTCTTTACAACACTTGCAATGCGCTTAGAACTGACTCCTTCTGCAGTTCACATGGAGTTACATGTATCTGTAACATATCGAAATACAACTGTAATTTTTTTTTTATGAGACCCACTGTTCCTACTACTACTATTGGAACTGTCTGTGTATCCTTCTTCCACAATGCCCTTGTTTCTGCCTGAAATTCTGGAATTGTATGGCTTTCTGTCTCTATATGTAAGACACTGTTATCCCTAAGTGCAGCAATTTCAATGATCAATTCGACTTTTGTCTTCTTTTCCTGGACTACTATACCTGGTTTTCTCACATCTGTTTTTTGAACTTTTGGCAATGTATAGTCCCATGTGATATAAACTTCATTTTCTATAATGCTTTGTGGCTCATGTTTCCTACACTTCTCAGTTACTTCAATATTATAATGTTTGTACAAAGTACAGTTGTGTACACTTACCATAAATGTAGATGTTTGAGTGCATTCACTGTTGCAGTCATTACAATTGAGTTATCCTGCTGGCAGGCTGCCCGCAGTCAGCCTGAATTCCAAAGTCTTGGTCCGGCGTCGGTTGCTGTTGCCTCTTCCCTGACGTCAGAGCATCAGGGGTATATTTTCTTCAGTTTTTCTTAACCCAGATGTCAGGTGCCCCCAAAAGTGTAGGCTAAAAATATGTTAATAAAACATACATGCACCAAAGTATATTTTATCTTCATCTACAAGCAAATACACCACATAGGTTGTATAGATTAGAGAAGTACGGATAAGTTCCAGCAAAAGTAAGGGGGATGGCGGGTGGGTAACCTGGACTGCAACAGTGAATACACTCAAACATCTACATTTATGGTAAGTGTACACAACTGTACTATGTTCTTCGTGTTTCACTGTTGCAGTCATTACAACTGGGTTGAATCCCAAAGCTATGGTTGGGAGGCTAGAGCTAAATAGCATTAGGGGCAGCTATGAGGCCCTGCAGAACTGCAGTGGCAAAGCCTGCCCTGGACTTAGAGTAGAGTGGTAAATGATAGTGCTTTGTAAAGGTGTACACTGAACTCCAGGTAGTAGCCTCTAAAATGTCTTTGGTTGGTACTCCCCTGAGGAAGGCTGCTGAAGTGGCTGCTGCTCTGGTTGAATGAAGCCTAATGCCCTTAGGCACTGGCTTGTCATGTTGTGAATAGCAGAAATGAATGCAGTGGCCTATCCACTTTGAAATAGTCTGCTTTGAGATAGCCTTTCCTTGTGATCCTGCAGCATATGCCACTAGAAATTGCTCTGTCTTTCTGAAAACTTTGGTTCTGTCCAAGTAGAATCGAAGCTGTCTGTGTATGTCCAAAGAATGCAGAATTCTCTCCCCCTTGTTCTGTGGATTTGGATAAAAGGTTGGCAGATGAATAGCTTGGTTAAGGGCCACACTGGACACTACCTTAAGCATTCTCAGTTAAGTATTGCAAAATCTGAGGGATATTTGGTATAGCTGTGTCAATTCCTTGTGTCTGGTTCCAAACACAGAATCTCTTCCATTTTCCAGCATAAGATTTTCTAGTGCTAGGCCTTCTGGCCTCCAAAATGACATCCATCACAGCTTTAGTGAGAGGTGCGCTTTGTATGACTACATTATCTGCCATGCTGCCAGATTTAAGGTCTTGAGTTGGCTGTGTAGGATCTGATTGTTTTGTTGGGACAGTAGATGAGGAATTTCAGGTAAGGTCCAAGCCGGGCATTGAGACAAGTTCCTTAAGATTGGATACCAGTACTGGCAGGGCCAGACTGGGGCAATCAGTATCATCTTTGGCTTCTCTTATCTGACCTTTAGGAGTACCTTGGGGAGGAGAGGCAGTGGAGGGAAGGCATATACGCTAAGTTTTGCCAGCTGAAAGATAGGGCATCCACTTTCCATGCTTGTCTGTGATAAGTCCTTGTGCAGAATCTTTTTAGTTGGTAGTTGTGAGGAGAGGCAAATAGATCTATATCCGGGCATCCCCATTTCCTTGTTGTCATGCTGAAGACTTGTGGATTCAATTTCCACTTGTGGGGATCCATGAGGTTTCTGCTTAGTTCGCCTGCCAGAGTATTTGTCTTTCCTGGCAGGAATTGTGCCTACAGATGTACTTGGTAAATCAATGCTGTGTCCCACAAAGTCATGGCTAGTCTGCAAAGGAGGTAAGAATGCGTGCCTCCCTGCTTGTTTATATACCACATGACCGTGGTGCTGTCTGTCCTTATCAGTAGTTGTCCCAGATTAAGTAGGCCCTTGAAGGCTGCCAGGGCATTCTGGGCAGCTAGCATCTCTTTTTGACTGATATGTAGATGCATTTGGTTTGCGGACCATGTGCCTTGAATACATCTTCCTGCCATGTGGGCTCCCCAGGCATAATCTGATGCATCCGTTGTTAATGTCTGCCTGGCTGGGGTTGAAGTGAATGGCTGTCCTTTGTTCTGGTGACAAGCCTTCGCCCACCATCGAAACTCCTGTTGCAGGCAGAGAATGAGAGTAATCCTTGTTTCCAGGCTGTGGCAAAGTTGAGTCCAAACACTTTTTAGGTACCATTGAAGTTTCCTCATATGCAGTCTTGCATATGGAATTAGTAGAATGCATGATGCCATGAAGCCCAAAGCCTGCAGAATTTTTCATGCAGATAACTGGGCCTTTGTTGCCAACGTTTTGAAATAGGTAGTCAGTTGCCTTTGTTTGTCTGGCATGAGATAAGCCATCTGGGCAGTTGTATTTAAGCTTGCACCCAGGAATATTATCTCTTGAGAGGGTACTAGTTTTCATTTCTTTTCGTTGACTGTGTACCCCAGACTTGTTAAAAATTTCTTTACAAACGCCAGATGCTGTAGTACAATGTCCTTGTTCTCTGCTTCAATGAGGCAGTCGTCCAAGTAAGGATATATTTGTATTCCTCTTTGTCTGCAGAATGCAATTACTGGTGCCAGGCACTTTGTAAGGACCCTGGGCACAGTAGATAAGCCAAAGGGCAGTGCAGAGAATTGGTAATGCATTGAGCCTGCTTTGAATCTGAGGTATCTTCTGCATGTTTGTCTGATTGGGACATGGAGGTATGCCTCTTTTAGGTCTAAAGTCACAAGCCAAGCCTTCTTGCCCAGCATGGGCAGAAGCTGCTGTACAGTCAACATTTTGAATTTTGGTATATCCAGGCATGTATTTAGTAAAGATAGGTCCAGTATTGGTCTCCAGACCTTGTCCTATCTTGGTACCAAGAACAGTCTTGAATAAAATCCTTGTCCCTGCTCTTGCTCTGGTACTTGTTGAATGGCCCCCATTTCCATGAGGGGTGAGATTTGTTTTTTTGCCTCTGCCCATTGATTTTTTTGGCAGGTCTGGCCAACCGTTTGCCCTTGGCAGGGTATGGAAGTGAAACCTGTAGCCTTGTGACACTATGTCTAGAACCCATTTGTCCAGGGTTATGATGTGCTAATTGTGAGAAAAAAGTGCTAGCTTTCCCCCTAAAGGTGCTGCCAGAAGGTAAGTGCTTGGCGCAGGCAGGGGGAAGTCACTGAGACTGTTTCCTGTATGGCTGTGATTTGTCTTCTCCACTTTTGGAGGTTAAAGCACCGCATTGTTTAGACCTGTACGAACCCTGGGGCTGGGATCTGCCTCTAGGCCATCTGGATCTGTCCCTTTGTGGACAGTCTGACACTGGAAAGGACCAATTCTTTGTAGGCCAGTGTCTGCTAAATCTTGGAGGCTGTACCTGTAAGAAATCCTTGACCATTTGCATAGATTTTGCTTTGTCCTCCATTTTCTTTAACACTTCTTCTGCCTTTACACCAAACAAGGTGTCATGCTGTAATGGAGCATCTAATAATTTTGCTTTGACATGATCAGGCAAATTTTGTTCCTTTAACCAAGCGTGCCTCCTAATGACAGAACCCGTAACAGTGGCCCTGCAGGAGGCCTCCAGAGAATCAAAACCACATTGCAAAATATGCTTTCCAACTTGTTCAGCTGCATGCAATAAATCCTGCATTTCCTTGTTTTCTGCACATTCAGAATTTATCAACATTTTCTGTTTAAGCAGTGACATAATATATATTGCTGATATTTGAGCATATGAAATTGACAATTTAAAGCCCTTATAGCCAAGGTAGCAGAAGTATAAATCTTTTTTCCCCATCTGTCCAGTGCCCAAGAATCCCTATTAGAGGGGGTAGGGTTTTTTGCAGTGGACGCCTTGAGCCCTTTGGGACCCTGACAGATAGTTTCTGGGTCAGCAGTAGGGTTTTTGAAAAGGAATTTATGAGAGTCAGGAACCCTGTAGTATCTGTCCGGCTTAACAGGAGCTGGAGGTAAGGAGTCAGGGGTCAGACTAGACTCTGAAAAGACATCATTCCCAATGTCCAACACAGGTGGAATAGCTAGGGGCCTGTGTTGCGGTAGTAAAAGGAAGTCTCTGAGCCTTTTCTTAGATTCTGAAAAATCTTGGCTCTCCCAGTGGAAATGTTCCCTCATGGTATGCAAGGTTTCCCCAAAAGAGGAGTCCTCAGATGATTAATATAGACTTGTAAGAAGTTGTTCTATCTAATTAAAAGAGATAGGAATATCCTGTATCAATTTACTAATGTGATTGGCAGTTTAGCCAGTTACAGATGTAGGTTTATGTATAAAAAACAAACTGTGTTAACTGGTTTTTGTCTGATGAAGGCTGGGCATTTGCTCAGCTGAAAGCACTTACGTTTATTAAAAAGTCCGTGCCGTTTATTGTGTCAGCGTGCTTCTACTTTCCTTTTGTGTGTTTTATTCACTTTTAGCCAGAGGTTATATAATGCATCTGGGCCCGGGGTTTTCCAACTAAAAGATTTTCTTACTTTTGCTTCAATTTCTCTGGCTGTTAATTAATCCCATTGCATATCCTGTACATTTGGACTTTTTATTCTTTCTTTTACTTCTTCTATCTATTCAACATCTTTGTTATGATATGTGATGGCCACTAATATTTGTCATTCCCATGTTGAGCCAGTAATCAAGGAGCCTGAATCCTGATCAGTGACACTGGAGAGGGACTTGCACTTGGAATACAAATGGATACATTCAGTATTTCCAGATACAGACCTCTCTGCATCAAGTACAATTTCAGTTAAGAGCATACAGGGAACACACTGAGCCCAGGGTCTGGATGGCTCTTTATCTGTCTCCTTCCATGTCTCCAATAAGACTCCCCACTGTACAGCTGTAAGGTTAGGTCATCAGCAGAGTGTCCAAGCAAAGCCCTCCAGCACCTTCCCTGTAAATCCAGTGCTTCATGTCCCTGTCTGAAGTAGCTGACACACACTCACACACACACACACACACACACACACACACACACACACACACACACACACACACACCTGGGAAAGGCTGGCACAGGTTTAGCTATGCTTCCTTCTGCCCAGACAATAAGGTAGTTATCACTGCTATCAGACACTCCCCAATCAACTACTCTAAGGTCCTTAACAAAGGGTGTCCAATTATACTATGCAATATTAATACTAATACAAAGGGTAGTAGTTCACCAAGAAGGCTAGGCCTTCCAGAGTGGCCCACACAGTGTCTCCAAATAAATATAAGTACTCTCAAAGGATAGATACTTTCTACAACCACCAGCCACAATAAAACTTTTAGATATATTTAATAATAAATAATAAAAGAACATGGACATACTGAATATATATTAACAGTAAACCATACAGCTCAAATCACATAAAATATTGAAATTAACATTGATGGACAGACTCATACAAATAAAGAAACACTGTCTGAACAAAGTGTCACTATATTCCTGACTGAATCTAAGAGAATTTTACTGTTTCCTAGTAAAGTTACGTTAAGTTAAGTTAAGACAAGATGCTGTGGGTGAGGATCTTTCTAGCCAGGGTTCCTAAAACAGAATACTCAGTACTCTGAGATTTCTCTTTTTAATATCAAAAATATAATTTCAGAGACGCCTGGCAGAATTATCTCATCTGGTCACGTGACTCCAGGTTCTCACAGTTTTCCCCTGTGAAGCTGAGACAGGAATTTAGCACAGACAGCCACAATACATATCCAAATGTTTATGGCAGTGCCTGCAGCCTCCCCTCCTTTCACTGAGCTAATGTAAAAAGGCTCTTTCCCAGACCTATCATCTCCAGTCATATTCAGCACTGTGAGGTGATGTTTTAATGGTTTAACAGCACATTTACATTTCCCTTATTTTTCTTAAAGTGAACCTCTACTGTGAAATTATCGCCTATTAAAACATATACATTTACTTCAGCTATAACAATACATGTACATATCTCTTCATTTCAGCTGGGTGCACTGTTGATACATTTCAACACAAGCAAAGCTCACAAACACATTTTCAGCACAAGTAACTGTGCAAAATCAGTTTGATATTCAAAGGACATATCATTCTTTACAAAACTCCAGCTGACTATGCTGGCACTTGCGCATATCATCACATGTTCCACATGATCTTCATAGGCATTTCTCCAAAATGTGTCTATTTCTTCTATTTTTGGTAATGTTTCTGTTCTTTTTACCTTGTTACTCAATTCTCTATAAAACTTGTTTGGGTCATTAATAAATTGCTTACTTTGTACTTTTCCTTTATTCTTATCTGCATATCTACTAAGTTTTTCTGCCTGTGCTGATGTCTTTAGTTTATTATTTGCAATAGTGTACAGTAGATCCTGGTGTGTTCTGAAACTGTGCATTGCTTTTATCATATCTGAGTATTTTTATTAATCTGTTTTCTCTTTTAGTAATGATACTTCTTGCCTTAATTGCTTTATAGTTTTCTCTATTCACTACTTCCATGATGGCATTTGATTTCTCCACTTCCTTTCCCTTACTGCCGTTTGTTTTTGTGGTAAACCTTTATCTGTTATTAATTTAGCTATACAGCAATATATCCTATTTACTTCTGCTATATCACATGAATGTCTATAAATATTCCTGATTACTGCATTAATTTGTTTTATCAAACTTCTAACATTTTGGGTCCTACTGACTTTTCTGTAGTCTATTTCTTCATTGATCTTAATATATCTACTCATCTCTATTAAATAAAGCAATTCTTCCCTTAGATCATTTTCTTCTAAACTAAATGCATATTCTTTGTTCTCCATTTCCTGTGGGCATTCTACAGAAAGTTCTTTAGCATCTTCCTGTGGCACATTCTCTTCAGTTTCATCCTGGATCATCTGTTGCTATTCCATATGGGAACTCACTGGCCTATCACTACACAACATTGACTGCATCAGAATTGTCACAGTTTCCTGTTCCTTCCCTTGCTGTACAACTCCAACTGTACCTTTGTATTGGTTTCCTACTTAAGGCTTCAAAGTATCTTCATATGGCAACTGATAAGATGTTTCCTGCTTCACTGGTTTCTTCTTAATTTGAGTATTCATTAGTCTATCATGCTGTGATGTTATCAGAGTTAGATTTTCTACACTAAATCCTTCACTTTGCAGCTAATTCATAATTTCAGTTTCTATTTCTTTAACTTCTGCATTACTAATCCTCTTTTTCTCCCTTTGTTTTCTTATTTTTTGTACTGTAATATTTTCCGTATCTGGATGCGTTGGCCTGTATTTCTCTTCAAATACCTTTAGTCCTGCTTTTTTATATTGATTAGTTTCCCTGTTTCCTTTACATAAATAGTGTACCCTATTAATATCTCTTTTTCTTACCCATATCCATAGTTCTTCTTCAGATATCTTGCACTTCTCATCTTTCTCCTTACTTGAGGGACTCATTGTTCCCTCATGCTGTGACATTACCTGTGTTAGACTTTCTACACCTAATCCATCACTTTGCAGTATTCCATAACTGCAGCTATTTTTTTTACTTCGACTTTACTAATCTTCTGTTCTATGCTCCCCCTTTGTGATCTTATTTTTTGTACTGTGAAATTTTCCATATCTGGGTGCCTTTGCCTATATTTCTTTTTGAATATTTTTGGATCTGGTGTTTTTTTTTGTATTAATTAATTTCTCTTTTTCCATTGCATAAATATTGTACCATATCAGATCTCTCTTTCTTTCCCATGTCCATATTTCTTTTTTATACCTTTTAAAAAGTTTTTTTGCTCTATATAACATTTTTCATGAATCTGTTGTATTTGCATCTGAAGCTTTTGACAGTTTTTCTTGTGCCAAGTATTTTTCTTTCCTCTAATTTCTCTCATTCTTTTTACATATGTTCTATCTGGAAATTCTGGCCTTTTTGCATAATAGTAACAATACATAATTTCTTATCCTCAATAGTCCAATCTATTATCTTTATTGCTCTTTTCTTGGACTGCCACTTTTTGTGTACTACCTTCCTTCTACAACTGGGGACCATCCTCCTCCTGAGCCTGGCCTAACCCCTATGTAGGACTGTTTCCATGTCTTGAGGATTCTACACTGTCATTTTGTCTAGTCCTGGCACCAGTACACCTACCAGGACTGGGCATTTTTTATCCTAGTACTTGTGCACCCAGATATCTTTTTTGTTTTTTAACCTACTTCTGTCCATGGCATATGCTATACAGCATACAGTCTATATATCTTTGTCATGTTTGGTGAAATTTTGTGAAAACAGAGTTCACCTCATGAAGGTACTCACCAAGACAAAAGGGTGAATTTAATTCCATCAGTACTACTCTCCTTTATGTGCTAATTTTATCATCTCCCCATTTGGATCCCAATGGATGGGAAATAGAACATTTACCCCAGGACTGCCCCGTGTACTACTAATGGAAAGAGACAGCTCTTAAATGCTTTATTCCATGCATGGGTCCCACTCAAATTATCTATGGTATGATCTCAGTTGTTCTCATTAGGGGCAATATATAATTATCGACCATGGCATGGGTTAAAGGCCAATGTATAACCAAATGGGATAGGTTATTTTGAGCACAAAAAGGGAAATTTACTAGGCTTCAAATGGCCAAATGGACATCTAGTCTAGTACTTACCTATGAGGTGGAAACATGGAATAACAGACAGACAATAGTGGTGGACTGAGATAAATTTTAAAGTATTTGATTAATCTGCTTAAAAAACTCCTTTCTGCTGTTTGACTGTGATGAAGACTTTCCATGGGTGGATTACACCACAGCTATTTCTGGTCCTACCTCTAAAAGATAACCTGCTTATTTCATACTAGAAACTTCTGAGACTTTTCAGGTTGAATTCTAAGGAACAATGTTTTATGCCTACAACCAGTCATAACAGTCTCAAAGGGGCTAGATAATAGATAAGTACAAACCTTACTTCAATAAGCCCTCATGCACAAAGCACTTAAAAGAATGAGAGTTTTTTTTTTTTACTTTTTGACAGTTAAAATATAATGTATCCATCACTGAATATCAGAATGGCAATTTTTTTTTAAATAAAAACTGAGTTCCAAAAGAAACTTAACAAAAATAAAAAAATATAGCAGAAGTCTGACCACAAAGAAATAAGGTTACAGAGATTTTCTTTAGGTCAGCAAGTAATGGCCAGAGAGTTCAAAAGTGGTAAACTTCAAGCAGTAAAGTACAAGCTGTCATGTAGTGAATGCTAACAACTGCAGAAGTATTTTGTTCATGTTTTACTTCTGTTTTTTTTTTTTCTTTTTTTTCTGCTGGGGGCAAACCTGACTGCATCCCCAAGTGGGATTTTGCTCCCACACACTGTACATTAGTTCAAGCTGTTATTATTCTGAATTAAATGACAAAAAAAAAACAGAAATCTGTGCTTGCAAGTACTAAAGATTTAAATAGGAGCTGCAAAATGATGACAAGATCTTGGAATGCATCCAACTCATGAAGGACAATTGTGGCTCTCTGGAATGCACCGACTAAATAGCATGTTAGTTTCTTACAACTCAAGGTAATGATAACATTTCGTAGAAGTAGTTGAGCTAGGAAGGAACTAACTGCTTCGGGCAATTAGAATAAAAAAAACTAGCCATGAAGCAGAAGAAATATCTTTCTACCAGAAGAAACAAAATGCAAGGGTGAGGTAAACAGATGGGATAGCAGACAAACTTACTAAATTTGGGGAAGTAATGTACATGGGCTTTAACAGTCACAAAAGGCAGAAATCTCAGAAAATGAAAAACATATAACAAAGGGAATCAGATTATAACAAGTGTCCAGAGACCAATGGAAAGGCCCAAAATATGACCTCAAATACAACTAAACAGAAGTATGGCACACTTCCACACAAAACATAAAATCAATCAACAAGTACCAATTGCTTGGTAATACGAGAAAGACAGAAGTCTGAAGAGTCCTAAACGTAGAATTTATCAAAGCAGATTTTTAGGGATTTCAAGCATCATAGAAGAAGACCACAAAGTACTTGCTACTTGCAAGTATGATTGTTAAGTCATGCTATAGAGATGAGCAAGAGTTTGAGAACAAGACTGGATAGAGTCAGAAATTTTCCTCATCTGATTTGGAAAACTGTAGTGAAATACTGAGACAACTTTAGACTTTATGCCTTGGAAGTCACCAGAATTCACTGGAGTTTGCCATGTGGAAATTGCAGGTAATAGGTTTATGAGGAATAAAGTAATATTGTCTTCTTTATTCAACATCTCATTATGCTATAAAGTGAAATTCTAACTCGGCTAAGAAAAATCTCTTTCAATGTTTTTGCAGTAGTGACAGATATAGGTTATATATAGAGACAAAGTGGGTTAATATATTGAAAGATTCAACATAAATTTTTAAATAGCATACCAAAATATTTTGCGATAGTATTAAAAAAAAGCAAGGAAGAAGTGAGATTAAATAAATACTTACTTGGATGCATGTGCTGAGGAACACCTACAAGTTATTCAGACAAACTGTGGGGCTAACCGCTAAGAAAGTACCTCCCCTGGCAGTGAATGATAAAAGTCTACATACTGTATCTTGGAACATATCCGGTTTATGAACAAAGGTGGGTGGTGATGAATTAATGGAATTTTCTTCAGGAAATGATACAATAAACTGACAAGAAAGTTTTTCAGTTCGTAATTTTGCAGTTTTCTCTGTAGTGGTGACTAACAGTAGTAAATATGTATGAAAGAAGGCCTACTCACTTTAGGTCATTTTAGGATAAAACCCTAAATTAGTTCAAAGATCACATGGATTTTTATAATAGAGGCATGCTTCTGAACTGAAATATTCAGAGCAGTGATCATATACTATACTTGAGTCAGTGAATTAAATACATTTTAAGGGGCACAGAAAATTTACAAATTGAGAACAGGAAGCTAGTACTCTGTGAAGAGTGTACTGCTCCAATATGTGTATATTAAGAAATATGTTAAAAGAGAGAAAAAAACACTCCATGGATGAGAGAGTGAACAAGCCTGGAATAATCATACTGACGTTTGTCACAACTTATGGTAGAACTATACTTAATGGCAAGACTGGAAATTAAAACTGCAGAGGTCATACCTTTTGAATAAAATGCAGAGGGTCAGCATTGGATTCTGTTATACTGCTATTTAAATTTGAAAGAAAATGCCAAACATGAAATAAAAATTAGACTGGAGAGTTATCATTTTCTACTGATATTTTGAAGGTTTGGTTGCATAATTCCAAACAATACTTCGAGCAAAAGCCTTGCACATTTTCTAGACATATTCGAAGCGGTCAATCTGTATAATTCCAAACAACATTTTGAATGTAAGACTTGCACAGTTAAAAGGTGAAATGTCGTGGGAGTGTCATTTTGGAATGGCAAAAAAATAATTCAGTAACATCAGTCAGGTGTTAATTAGAAAAGTGAGTTCATTATTTAACATGGAATTTATATGAATACAACATAATAAGCTTACAGATAGCTTAGTGTAAGTAATAATATAACAAGAATAGGCAAGAGCAATGGTTTGTTTGACATGAGGGGTTTAGAAAAAAAAAATAATTATGGAATGTATAAAAATGAATGGAAAAAAAACAGAACCATAATGCAAACTTGAGACAGATGAAAATAAGTACAGAACCAAGGTAAAACAAAAAGTAGACATATTCAATAGGTAGATGGAAGAATATGCCGAATGCATGCAGATTAGGAAAAGGGAACATTTGGAAAGAGATACAAAAATATCTGGAATGACATCAAAACAGAAAGAGACAGAATGAGAAGTGTTTAGAGATTTGTTGTAGAAAATGTGATTCTAGCAGTGAAATAAGAGTTGCTCCTCTTAGGTTATTACAGAAACTTGGTGGAATGTGATTTCTTGATATAATGTCCTCTGAAGATACAGAAAAATATATAAAATGATTCAGTGCTTACACATAACCATGCTCATTTTTTGGCGACATTAATCAACATGAGAAAATCAGCTTTGTGCCAACTGCTGTTCATGCTGGTGATGGACTACATTAGCAAATAGACTGGGGGGGACAGATCATCAAAACTGCTGTATGAAGATGATGTGGAATTACCTGCAACCCTGAATAGGAACTGTAGGAAATGACATGGACATATGGGAAGAAACTGAGTAAGAAAAACAGCCATCATGGCAGCAAATTGGCGAAACTAGAAGAAGCCAAAAACCGACACAGAACTGATAATACAGTAAACTCTCAGTTAACCGGCACCCATGGGGATTGGTAGATGCTGGATTACTGTTGTTTATGGTTGCTTGAGAGTTACTATTAAAAACAGGCCTAACTAATACTGTACCCTATACTATTTGTTTGGTTTGGCTTGTTCTCAAGTTGGGGAGAGAGGGAATTTATTCCTATCTTCCTTTAAAACTTTAAAAACATAAGGTATGTTTCTGTGGGGGGGAAACAGAAAGTGCAACACATGAAAATTTTACTGTATTTCTTTGATTTTTTTTTTGCCGGTTGCTTACTGGTTGCTTGAGTTCTGATTAGCTGAGAGTTTACTGTAGTGGAAGAGGTTTACATCTTGAAGTACCTAGGAAGATTGGTTGAACAGAAGGGAAATCTGAATGAGGAGTTCAGAGGTGCTGTAACCAACTGGCATAGCTCTAAAATAGTCAGCGACAAATCCACAAATCCAGAAAAAATCTGGGACAATCAGGGGCAATTTTAAAATATTAGCAGTATTAACTTGAGACATTCATAGAATAATATCTGGCAAACATGGTCAAGCCAATAAAGATGCCTCTGTTGAAAAACTATGGACTACAATTTTAATTATTTCTTCAGGAAGGAATTGCTTGGGTTGTAGTCTTGCTCTGTTACTGTCATAGGTTACATTCACAGAATACGAAAATGCGAATTAATATACATTTTCTGAACTAAAAGAAGTCTACAACTCTAATTGCTATTATTTATCGTATGCAATTCACCATCTTTTCTCAAACAGTGACCAGTTTTAAGAGAGATTAACAGGAGACCTAAAATTTGACTCAGAATCATCAGGGACAGCTGAGAGGTATGCCAACTTGCACAGAGGGTTAAGGTAATTTGTGATAGAAGAATGCTAAAGAAGCTAAAAAGAAGATCTGGTCCTATAGTGCAGAGAGATAAAGCCCATACAGGACCCCAGATGACCTCTGTTCAAGTAGCAGTATGAATGCTGGAGGGACTGGGTGTTTAGGCAGATGGAAGCCAGTATTTGATGCTGACTCACTCATGCTGGGGAAAGGGAGGCTGGCTAAGCTTGCACAGTACTCATGTCCTTAAATCTCTTCACAAGCCCTAGACTTGGCTCAGGATTAGCCCAGAGGAAGGTAAGACAGGTCAAGTAAATAAAGTGAATGAGAGGAGGAGCTGTTAACAGTTGATGGTCAGCTGTGATGAGGGGAATAAAAAAAAACAAAGACATTGAAAAGTAAGGTGTATACAACATTTCTTAAACCAGTGCAATAGTACAGCACAGAAACCTCCACAGTAAAAACAGAGCAGTCAAGCAAGACTGAGATGATAGATATGAAGAGCCTAAGACAGATAATAAGATGCACATTGTGGAGCAAATACAGAAATAAGGACAACAGGGCACAATCAAAGCAGACTCAATTACAGAGAAGATCAAGGAAAGCAAATTACAGTGGTCCTGTCACATGCAGGGAAGCAGAACAATGTTTGGTAAAGAAGACTTGAAAGAGACAAGAAGAATATGATGACAGATGACATGACACGACTCTATGTAAAAATTAGAAAGAAAGTTGATGATGATGGTATAACAAAACATAAGAAAGGCAACATTACAGGCATTGATAAAATATCCAATGAGCTATGCCAAGTGAACCTAAAGGCACGAGGCAACATGTTTGTAGCAAACTTTCAGTATTGTTTAACTAAATGGACCCTTCCAGTGCCTTGGAATGGTGGAATTATTCCAGTACACAGAATAAATGAATGGGTGACCCTAAAATTGTCACCCAGTAACCCAAAATGATAACTCTCTCAAGGTTGTTTGATTATTAATTTTATAAGAACTGAAAAAGAATGGTTATCAGCCAATTATCATTACTAACAAAATGCAAGCAGATGTTTGTTTTCTTTTATAACATATACCTGAAAAACTGATAAAAATTCAAATCCAAACCCTATTTATAAATTTAAATTTAGCTTTTGATAATGTCAGTAGTTTTAAGCTATAGTCAGCAATGTTTTTTTTTAAATAACACATTTATATACAGTGGTAGAAATTTGTAAGTTCAGCATAGGCCCAGGTTAAGATCTCCAGACCAGGTCACCTTACAACAAGCTCTGAAACAAAGGAGTGAGACAAGGATGTGTATATTACACTCTTGGCTAGTTTTTATGTACATCGATATGTTTAGTAAGTTATTAGAAGTCAGTCAGGACTAACCTAAGGTGGAGGATGTTGTGTACACAGTCACAATGTTTGTGGATAGCTTAATTTTAATGGCCATCTTCCAAAAGGTCTGAAAAATTGATAACCTATACAGAGCAGTTTATGCTCAGCCATGCTTTTCTAGCATTTCAAAGTCAAAATTATAGACATAAAAGTAAAGAAGGGCAACAATGCTACATATGAAATGTGTAGACAAAAGTCAAAGGTACTAACATGTCCCACTTATTTAAGGTTGATTTTTTTTCTTAGAGGTAGGAAATGAAGATTGCATATAAAACCTTCGCTAGAATCAGTCTGAGCCAAGTTGTGCCCTATTACTATATATGGTACAGACATATGGTAAGGAAGCACTCATGGAAGTTTAACGAGATAAAGATATACAATTCTGGGGAAATTATTACGCTTGTCCAGGACATTCCCCAACATTTCTTCAAGGTGGAGCTTGGCTTTCTACATGAATGAGTCCTTACAGATAATTAAGTGAAGTGGCGGCTGGTGACTTCAAATCAAAGGGGGGCTGCAGGAGCCAGCTGAATGGGTGGGGTCAAGGGGAAGGGGTGTGGCCAACAAGAAAGGGGAGGGGCTATGCTCAAAACCACAAAAACTAACTTTAATTAAATACACTCCCCTGGGTGGCATGGCAAACCATCATTATGAGAGTCCAATCAAGACAAAAATAAGTGTAGAAGAATAAAAATATTTCAATGCATTGGCTGCATGACAGCTTACTTAATATCTAGATGGAAACAAAAGGTTGTGAGGCATGAAAAAATAAATTACTTTTTAAATACATTACTGGAATGCCAGTAAAAATCAAGTACAAGCAAAACCAGAAGCACTCAACTCAAACCACTTCTCCTTGCACTGCAGTTCTAATTATAATTTATATTCAGCTTTATTAAAGTGTCAAGTAACATGCTAAAAGTAGAAATCTCTGTGATGCCCCCACTTGTAAAAATGTTTCTTATCCAAAAAAGACCTGCTGCCTGACAACTATCTACTTGTTTCATAGGGAAAACATGCAAGTAAAAAATGAAAAGCAAACCAGAAACAAGATCAAGATACATTGCTTAAAGGATTACTGTACAGGTTATGGACCACACATGATTGGCATTCTGTTTAGTTTATGGGTAAAGTCTGTAGAGATGACTGGAAGTCTCCAACAAGTGTAATGAGCTTTTTAAAATAATGGAATCCTGTCCTTTAATACCCAAGGCTTATACATTATCTAGTCAAGTATTCTCTGCATGGCAACAACAGAAAGGCTTTCAATGTTGGCAATTCTTTAACAGTATGCTTATTAAAGCTTACTTGCATCTTATGATCTCAGACAAGCTTACATTATGGTCATTAAAGCATTGCTACTTAAACACAGAGCAACAGGCACTTTGAGTAATAAGCATAAATCAACAGTACAAAAATATGACAGAAACCAGACCTTTCTACAAAATCAAGGACAGATGAAAAGCCACTGTAGTACTTGTGTCTACCTTGGATGAGGGGGGGGGGGGAGACACACTGCACATTTACACTGCATAACTACTCCTTGCCTTGCTTGGACACATCCAGAGTCAGTACATAGTGGAGTGGGGTGCAACAAGTATGTCACAATTTGAAATGTCTCTGGCTGACTGTGATGGCCCTGACACGTGTCATACCTCTCAACCTCAGAGCAAGAAATCTGGACAAAGCCATACACAGAAGTGGGACAAATGCCCACAAATAAGGACAATTTTTAAATATTGCTCTAATAAACTTAGAAAGATAATAGACTAGGTCTTGCATTAGTATGACTTTTCTGAAGGGTATAAAATCTGAAACTCAAATGTCTGCCATTACTTTCTAACTTCCGTCTTTAGTGATTTGTCACTAATTTGCCAAAAAACACAATTTTATGAAAAATGGACCAAATGTGATGCAAAAATATAAAATAGCACACAATACAGCTGGGAACCTGTCAAAGAAGGGACACTTTAATATTAGTACTGCTAACTTGAGCAGCTGACAAAATAAAAGAATCTACATGCATTTCAAGTAATCTATAACTTTGATTATTACAGTTATTTCTTAATTGTAAACCCTCCATGTTTTCTTCCAAAATTGCTATTTTGCGGAGGGATTATTAGGGGGAAGAGCAACATTTTAAGCCAAAATCGGAGACAGTTGAGAGGTTGGCTATGCCTAATTCTATAAAGCAATTTATTTGCATGTACCTCTCAACCTGTTGATGCAGTACATCTGAACAAGGCCAAATATACTGGGGGAAATATAAACAGTACTAAAAATTGCTCTTGTATAAATTGAGACATTTGATAGAATAACAGTTCTTACTTTAGCATGCATTTTTCTGAAGGTTATGAAGTCTGAAACTCAGTGTATCATTATTTAGTGACTTAATTTCTAAATGATTTGCCAGAAAACTACAAATTTTATGAAGAACAAACCAAAAATAAGAAGCAAAAATCTATTAATTCTTTGAAAATCTGGACAGTTGGGAGGTATAGTTCAGCTGGGCCTGTCTGAGTTTGCTGCCCTTCCCCCCTGACAAAATCACGGTTGAAGAGCCTCTGCAGCCATTCCTATGAACCATTACTTGGCTGTTTCACTCCATTTACCATAAACACTAATGTGCATACTGCTTTACTTGTATGATGAGTTGGACTTCATTTGAAAGTTTTATTTTGTATTTTACAGCACAAACACTAAGTCATCTACTAAACAAAGCAATGCAGTCTCACAATGAAAACTTAGCATTAAAACCTCTCTGCTCTTGAAACTCACATTCATTGAAACAGCATTGAAACCCACATTCAAAGAAAATACATTTTGCCAGTGGCAGATAAAGATTAATTTTGGGCTGTTTTCAAATCATAGGCCCCTTGCATATGAAACATACATGTGCTCTTTGATACACCTTCCTCATTGTACTAAATTATATTCCTTGTACAATATATTACAGTTGTTAGAGGGCATTTTAAATTTGTTTTGAACATTTTCCAGTAAACAATAAAACAAAATGCATGCACCCATAATGACAAAACTGCCCAGTTCAAAACATTTATCATAAAAGTCTACTCAGACTTCCGCAGTCCACCATTATCAGTAAATATGCACAATTCTACAGTCCACCATTATCAGTAAATATGCACAATTCTATAGTCCATTATCAGTAAATATGCACAATTCTACAGTCCATTATCAGTAAATATGCACTATCTCTGAAGAAGTAAAAGTCATCTAAATAATTCCACATTAAAGAAATCTGTAACTAATGAAGAGGTTGCTGCTAGCAAACACCTTTATATTTCATGGTTTCATCGAAAAATAAAGTGCCTGTTGCCCCTCAGGAATAAATTGCCCATATTATATTAAAAAAATGATAAGCTAGTAATATTGCAAGAGGAAATGGATGGCAAACTGATAACGAACTCATAGTATCTTCACCAAGGAGAACATTCTCAGTACAGCAGCATCCACCCCTTGTGGGAGTAGAACCCACAGCCTTCTGCATCAAAGACAAGTACACAACTTGTTGTGCTGTTAACAAGACAAACCAACTTCACTTAAGCAGCACTAAGCTTCTGTTCGCCTGCAGCTCTCAGCTCCTTGTAAAATCTACTCAATACTCAACTTTGCAGCACAGGAAAACTGGAAAAAGCCAAAATGTATTGGGGGGGGTCAAAAGCCCAAAAGCCCAAAAACCAGGGACACAAACATTGCTTGTATAATCTTGGAAAATTGCTAGAACCATACATTTTACTGCCAAGCTCCCTGTGCAAAACAGAGCAACATACCACTACGCCAAATCAGCTGCTTTGTAAAAGAGGAAGACTGAAACTTAAATGGCTATCATTTTAGTGAATTCAGTTCTCACCATAGCTGTCAACCTCTTAGTACAAAACACCTGGACAAACCCAGTAATGAGGGAATACAGCCCTCAAACATTCAGTGAATTCAGTTCTTGCCATAGCTGTCAACCTTAGCACAAAAGACCTGGACGAAGCCAATAATGAGGGAATGCAGTCCCAAAAATAGGGACACATTTCAAATATTCATCTTATAAACTTAGAAAATTGCTAGAATAAAAGGTTGTGTTACTATGTATTTTCTAAAGAACATGACGTCTGAAATTCAAATGCCTGTCAATTTTACTGCTGACAGAATAAAAACAATTTTCAGCAGAAACCCAGGGAGAAATACTGCAGACACGTCTTTGTAAAATGACAGGGCACCAGAGCAAATCCACACAAACACAGGGAGGAGATGCAGACTCCACACAGAAGGCACCCCAGCCAAGAATCAAACCAGAAAACCTATAGCTGTGAGGCAACAATACTACCACTGCACCATCAAATATGCAAAGACTTAAACATTAAGTCTGAAATTCAAATGCCTGTCAATTTTATTTAACATTTGTTAATCAGGACAGTCTGACTTGGAACAAAAAAAAAAATTCAGCAGAGGCCCAGGAAGAAATAATGCAGACATGTCTTTGTAACATGGGAGGACACAAAAGCAAACCCACACAAACACAGGGAGAAGATAAAGACCCCACAAAGAAGGCACTCCAGCCAAGAAGCAAACTTGAGAACCTGCAGTTGTGAGGCAACAATGCTACAACTGTCCCATCAAATATCAAGCATTACAGCATTTACAAACCACAGATATTATGAGGAACAGATCAGATCAAACATGAGGCAAAAATCTGCAGTTTTTTTTTTTCACAAATGGTGGTGGGTAGGGAATTAAGGTCTTTAACACCTGCATACAAGGTACAGGATTCAAGCCTAAGGTATTCCCTATCACACACACAAACACCTGTAGTAGCAAACCACAACAACTAAATATACTGCACTGGGTGCCAAACAGCTGTCATGAGAGTCCAATCAAGACAAAATGAAGTGTAGAAGAATAAAAATATTTAAATGCATTGGCTGCATGACAGCTTAATATCTAGATGGAAACAAAAAAGGTTGTGAGGCATGAAAAAATAAATTTCTTTTTTTTAAATACATTAATGGAATGCCAGGCAAAATCAAGTATAAGAAAAACCAGAAGCACTCAACTCAAACCACTTCTTGCACTGCAGTTCTAATTATAATTTATATTCAGCTTTATTAAAGTAACAAGTAACATGCTGAAAGTAGAAATCTCTGATGCCCCCACTTGTAAAAATGTTCCTTATCCAAAAAAAGACCTGCTGCCTGACAACTATCTACTTGTTTCATGGGGAAAACATGATCAAAGTAAAAAATGAAAAGCAAACAAGAAATAAGCTCAAGATACATTGCTTAAAAGGATTACTGTACAGGTTATAGACCACATGATTGGCATTCGGTTTATGGTTAAAGCCTGCAGAGATGACTGTAAGTCTCCAAGTGTAATGAGACTCTTAAAATAATGTAATTATGTCCTTTATTACAAATACTGGCATATGCATTTCAATACCCAAGGCTTATACATTATCTAGTTAAGTATTCTCTACATGGCAACAGAAAGGCTTTTAATGTTGGCAATTCTTTAACAGTATGCTTATTAAAGCTTACTTGCATCTTGCAATCTCAGCCAAGCTTACCTGATGGTCATTAAAGTATCGCTACTTAAACACAGAGCAACATGCACTTTGAGTAATAAGCATAAATCAACAGTACGAAAAATATGACAGAAACCAGACCATTCTGCAAAAATCAAGGACAGATGAAAAGCCACTCTAGTACTTGTGTCTACCTTGGATGGGTGGGATTCTCTGCACATTTACACTGCATATCTACTCCTTGCCTTGCTTCGACACATCCAGAGTCACTACATGGGGGAGTGGGGTGCAACAAGTATGTCACAGTTTGAAATGTCTCTGGCTGGCTTGTGATGGCCCTGACACATTTGTCATACCTCTCAACCTCAGAGCAAGAAATCTGGACAAAGCCATACAAAGAAATGGGACAAAGGCCCAAAAATAAGGACATTTTTTAAAATATCGCACTTATAACCTTAGAAAGCTAATAGAGGTCTTGCATTAGTATGAATTTTCTGAATGGTATGAAATCTGAAACTCAAATGTCTGTCATTATTTTCTAACTTCAGTCTTTAATTATTTGTCACTAATTTGCCAAAAAAAACACAATTTTATGAAAAATGAACCAAAAATGTGATGTAAAAATATAAAATAGCAACACAATACAGCTGGGAACCTGTCAAAGAAGGGACACTTTAATATTAGTACTGCTAACTTGAGCAGCTGACAAAATAAAATAATCTACATGCATTTCTGAAATAAAAGTAATCTGATTATTACAGTTATTTCTTAATTATAAACCCTCCATGTTTTCTTCCAAAATTGCTATTTTGCGGAGGGATCATTAGGGGAAGAGCAACATTTTGAGTCAAAATCAGGGACAGTTCAGAGGTTTGGCTATGCCTAATTCTATAAAGCAATTTATTTGCATGTACCTCTCAACCTGTTAATACAATAAATCTGGACAAGGCCAGATATATTGGGGGAACATATAAACAGTACTAAAAATTGCTCTTGTATAAACTGGGACATAAATCTGGACAAGGCCAAATATATTGGGGGGAAACATATAAACAGTACTAAAAATGCTCTTCTATAAACTGGGACAGTTGATAGAACAGGTCTTACTTTAGCATGCATTTTTCTGAAGGTTATGAAGTCTGAAACTAGGTGTGTCATTATTTAGTGACTTAATTCCTAAATGATTTGCCAGAAACCCACAAATTTTTATGAGGAACAAATCAAAAATAAGAAGCAAAACATCTATTCATTCTTTGAAAATCTGGACAGTTGGGAGGTATGGTTCAGCTGGGGCTGTCTAAGTTTGCTGCCCTTCCCCCTCACAAAACCCTGGTCGAATGGAGCCTCCCTGCAGCCATTCCAATGATCCATTAATTTGCTATTTCACTCCATTTACCATAAACACTAATGTGCATACTGATGTACTTTATGATGATTTGAACATTTGAAAGTTTTATTTTTGCATTTTGCAGCACAAACACTAAGACGTAACAAACTTGGCATTAAACCTTCTCTGCCCTTGAAACTCACATTCACTGAAACAACATTAAAATCCACATTCAAAGAAAATACATTTTACTCGTGGCAGATAAAAATTAATTCTGGGCTGTTTTCAAATCATAGGCCCCTTGCATATGAAACATACATGTGCTCTTTGATACACCTTCCTTTTGCTTTGAACATTTTTCCAGTAAACAATGAAACAAAACTGTCCAATTCAGAACATTTCCATCATAAAAGTCTACTCAAACTTCTACAGTCCACTATTATCAGTACATATGCACAATTCTACAGTCCACCATTATCAGTAAATATGCACAATCTCTGAAGTAGTAAAAAAGTCATCTAAATAATTCCATGTTAAATAAATCTGTAATGAAGAGGTTGGTGCTAGCAATCACCTTTATATTTCATGGTTTCATCGAACAATAAAGTGTCTGATGCCCCTGTGGAATAAATTGCCTAAATTACATTAAAAATAAGCTAGTAATATTGCAATAGGAAATGGATGGCAAACTGATAACAGGCTCATAATTAGTATCTTAACTTTCAGCATTCACCCCTTATGGGAGTAGAACCAACAACCTTCTGCATCAAAAGCAAGCACACAGCCTGTTGTGCTATTAGCACTAAACTTCTCTTCCCCTGCAGCTCTCAGCTCCTTGTAAAATCTGCTCAATACTCAACTGCATCTCAACTTTGCAGCACAAGAAGTCTGGAACAAGCAAAATTTATTGGGGTGGGTCAAAAGGGCAAAAACCAGGGACACATTAAACATTGCTTGTATAATCTTGGAAAGCTGCTAGAATAAAATGCTGTGTTACCACGGTACCACCATACATTTTACTGCCAAAGTCCCTGTGCAAAAAAGAGTCAAAACATACCACTATGCCAAATCACCTGCTTTGTGAAAGAAAAATGCTGTGTTACCATCGTACATTTTACAGACAAGGTCCCTGTGCAAAACAGTCAAGAGCAACATACCACTACGCCAAATCAGCTGTTTTGTGAACGAGAGGAAGACTGAAACTTAAATGGCTATCATTTAATTAATTCAGTTCTCACCATAGCTGTCAACCCCTTAGCACAAAACACCTGGACAAACCCAGTAATGAGGGAATACAGCCCTCAAACATATTCAGTGAATTCAGTTCTTGCCATAGCTGTCAACCTTAGCACAAAAAACCTGGACAAAGCCACTAACAGGGTATTACAGTCCCAAAAATAATGAAAAAATTCAAATAGTCATCTTATAAACATAAAAAATTGCTATAATAAAATGTTGTGTTACTATATATTTATTGCTAGAATAAAAAGTTGTTTTACTATGTATTTTCTGAAGACTATGAAGTCTGAAATTCAAATGCCTGTCAATTTTACTTCTGATGGAACAAAAACAATTTTCAGCAGAGGCCCAGGGAGAAATACTGTAGACACGTCTTTGTAAAATGGCAGGATACCAGAGCAAATCCACACAAACACAGAGATAAGATGGAGACTCCACAAAGAAGGCACCACAGCCAAGAATCAAACCACAAATCCTGTAGCTATGAGGCAACAATACTGCCACTGCACCATCAAATATGTAAGAAATTAAACATTCAGAAACCTGAAGTCTGAAATTCAAATGCCTGTCAATTTTATTTAACATTTGTTAATCAGGACAGTCTGACTTGGAACAAAAAAAATTTTCAGCAGAGGCCCAGGAAGAAATAATGCAGACATGTCTTCGTAACATGGGAGGACACAAAAGCAAACCCACACAAACACAGGGAGAAGATACAGACCCCACAAAGAAGGAACCCCAGCCAAGAATCAAACCTGAGAACCTGCAGCTGTGAGGCAACAATGCTACTACTACACCATGATGATACTATTTCTGAAAGTGTACTGGCTTTGGTGTTCTCATTAACTTATTATTACATTTTGAGTAATCGTCTAGTAAAACATATTTGTATGAGAAAACTAGTAAGTAATAGAATGATAAGTACTATGAAATGTACCTTATTTACAGATGTCCAAATGTTTCTGACAGTGTACATGCTAAAAATTCAACACGGTGACTTAATTCATACAGATTAAATTCAGTACTGCTTGTGTTATAAGTGAAGAAAACAAGTCACTGTAAATGACTCAGTGGGCAAGATTCGGAAACAAAGTTCCAAGATTGTGTAAAATGCCTACCACAGATAGATCAGTTTATGAAACTGTGGAAAAGCAATTCAGAGACAAAGACAGCTTTAGTCTCAGTGAGAAAGACCTCTTCTCTGAGTCACTGTTTGGTACTGCTGGTACTAAAATCACCTTGCAACAGTTGTGTCCTCTGGCAGTCCAATTATCATGTTGGCAAAGATATCATTCCTCTCAGCTGCCCACAAGTTTGCCATATATCCTCAGGGTGCCTTATATATTTGTGTGCTCTTTGTAACATTTTTCATTTGACTAAGTTACAGAGGCTTATAGTCATGCAATAATAGCTGATTTAAGAATTTCACGCTTCTTATTGTTTGACCATTTATGTGGATAGAATGCCTGCTGTTCTGATAACTTTTTAAATGAATTAGTTGTTGTGTCTTTCGGCTTTTCCCAGTTAGGGTTGCCACAACAGAACTCCGGTATTTAAAATGATCTTGACTATGGCCATTTATTCCTCTATTACCTTTTGCTATGTCCAGAATTATTGAGCAACCATATTGACAGATTTGATAGTCACCTCTACATCCACACTCACTCATCCACCCACAATCACGCACACAGGCACATGCGCGCGCGCACACACACACACACACACACACACACACACACACACACACACACACACACCATTCAAATAGGCTTCCCTACCATTCTAAACACACACCAGTCCATTCAAACAGGCTTCCCTACCATTCTAAACACACACCAGTCCATTCAAATAGGCTTCCCTACCATTCTAAACATACACCAGTCCATTCAAATAGGCATACATTCATTCACACACTTCCCTACCATTCTAAACAATAATTAACACACTTACCTGTCCTTGCTGCCCATTCTCCATAAAGTTAATCCAAATGCCCGCGCAATAATCCACAGTCCCGCGAGATTCCCGCGATCCAAACCCTAATCCACAGTCCCGACGCTGACTGCTGCTGTTGCAGTCCGGCCCGACGCATTTTCCCAGCGAGTCTGTGCACTTTAAAAGTGCACAGACGTCTCCTATGTTTCCCTACCTGGACTGCAGGACTGCCTGGAGCATGCGCAGTAGACTCGCAGTAGTCTGGGCTACTGCGCATGTGCGAAGTCCGCAAATTTTAAAAAATTTTTTTTTTCTTTTTTTTTTTTTTTTGTTGAGGGGGCTGCAGTCCGGCAGTGGTGTTAGTAATATGGATAAGGCTGACAAAACCATAATGCTGCACTTTAAGTTTAAAAAGCCTGGGAAAAGAACCAAAGATGGAAAGATGTGGGGTTGAGGAAATATATATTTTTTAATTATATTAATCAAATGTTGACAGAGTATGTTTTATCACATTTCCACTGATATCCCAAAAACATCAGTTTTGGCAAAATGTATATTCTCCATCAAAGGAAAATGAATATAACATGACACGGCAATGATTTGTACATCATTAAAGAAATATAATTTGTGATTTTGTAAGAAAGTGTGTTAGAAGAATAATGTTGAACATATGTACATTCTAGAAGATAGATCACCAAGAGCAACAGTGATGAGGTTTAAATATGAGCGTCACAAAGTACATGTAGTAGGCATATGCCCACATAGTTGACACAGTATTTGTTATCAAAAGTGTTTTGCTTTGGAAATGTGTCAGAATTTATGAAAACATTATTTTCAGAATGTGAGGGAAATACAAAACTTTTGCTGTACTTTCGTACAAAATACAAAAGATCAAGTGGAGGCATGCAAACAGTTATAAGTACAAGATGAAACTAAATTATAACTTGTATGGATAAATAATCAGTGGTTTATGGTTTTGTTTTAGTATACTGTATTATGTGACAGGTCAGGGATTAAAGTCACAGGATGCACCTGTTTTTCCAGAACTGTTTGAATTTCTACATATGTGAAGGGCATTGTTTTCCATCACCATGAATGCATATAACCTCCATTTTTTGGTTATCTCCCCTCTTGTACTTAAGCATCAGGGAACCCCCTTCTTGTATCTTGTCATTTACTGAGTACGTTGTTGATTTTTTTGTTAATATTTTGTTTACTGTGACAAGAAGTAAGCACACATCAGTTCTGACAGACTGGCATTGTAATGACAAATAATTCATCAAAGTACCAGCACAATGAAAATGTATCTGAAACCAACATAAAATTATGGCTATCATTCCATGTGAGGGAAAGCAGACCCTCCTGAACTTTATATGTAACGGACTATCCCATTGCACTCCTTAATCTGAATAATCTGAGCGACACTGAATTTTTTTTTGACTTAAAAAATAACACTACTGGGGTAATCACTGCAACAACACACATTCATACACATTGTGTTACTAACCTCACTATGACTGAACTCCTCATTTCACATATTCCTCAGGGAAACATTGTTTTTGCTGGTGTCTACAAAAACTCTTAAGTCACATTTGCGTGGCTCAGCACAGAAGTGATTTGAGTCTGAAGAGTGTTTTTCTTCATCTACATATCTGAACAATGAAAAATCAAAAACAGTGCAGTCACTATATAGTACTCAGCTACACTGCCCATGTACAGCGGCCCGGTTCCTGTTGAAAACATTTTTTTCTAATGCAGAGGAGCACTTCAGCTTCCCTTTAACGAATATGTCACTGACTAAAAGTTAATACAGTAACGATGCGAATGACCGGAAAGAGTTCTGGATGCAACATAGGCTTAGTCTGTTCAAGACAGCATTCTAAGTAAAATACAATAAAATGCATGATGCTTAAGATGATGGATGTTTACAATAGACATATACATACCACAAGACCACATGTTGATAACAGACATATACATACCACAACTTGGTTATTTACTTGGATAACTTCATCACCAATCTGGACCTGATGGCTAAGGGCAGCAGGAGACTACAATTGAATAAGAGGGGTAAAAATGAGTTGTTGACCAAATGAGATATTTATTTTAAGACCACAATTAAACAGTTACCACAAAGGAATAACAGTCAAATTGTACTTAATATACTATGAAGTCAACAAGAACACAGCATTTCTGAGTGTTAGAACTTGAATATATTTTGTCTGCCTGCCTGAGAATTGCACTTCATTTGATGTACAGATCCAGAAATCCTGGCAACAACCCTGGTTATATTCATGTATATCACTCAATATGTGGCTTCTCCAGCTATGGAATGACTTTTACTGCTACCAGATGTACAGATAAAAAAAATCTTATCTAGTCCCTGGGCTGCACATATTTTTTTATTTATTCAATACCTGAATATAGATAACTTAGGATGATACAAAGACATATCTAAGCTAGATCAGTAAAAACCTTTTGGACTGCAATAGGAAGATGGTCTCAGAGAACTCATTTGCTCCAAGGTACAACAATCTCAGACTTACTATATAAAAACAGAAGGTTGGGGGTACAGACCCTTGGCATCAGGCAGTGCAGAGTGACTTGCAACCTCGCAAAACATGCTTTTAATGTGCAACAGCAAGTTTTGCACTTCATTGTTACATCTATAGTACTGCATTTTTGGACTTGCACTGCAGAATTTCAATAAAGCACTAGTTATCAGAGGTACAACACACAGGAAAAAATACAAGACTGGCTGCAACACATTGGTCACCTCTGAATAATTAACAACCATACAGAGTTCACAGATGACAGGTTGTTAGGAGCAAAACATCAGTCCTGCCAAAATATAACATACAGAGATTATGATGTACCATACAACTTTTTGGAAAGTGAGCACAAGAAGCTACAAAAGTAAGATGATTTTATTTACATATCAAGATATATATATATATATATATATATATATATATATATATATATATATATATATATATATGGGTCTGCTTCATTTGAATGAAAGACCATTTGACCTAAACGCATTTGATCAAAATTTCATTTGATCGAAAACCAACATTCAAGGCAAATAACAGGGATTTGTCCCTCACCTCAATGTCGTGTGACCCTGGAGTTGGTATATATAGTTGGGGGGGCGCAGCCCCCATCTATTTTTGTTTAAAATCTGTACTTTTTGTTTTATTTTCTTCTTTTAAAGGAAACTATGTGGAGTGCTTCACCCCCCCACATCCCCCAACTATATATACCAACTCCAGGGTCGCACAACATTGGGGAGGGGGACAAATCCCAGTTTTATGCCTTGAATACTGGTTTTCGAGCAAATGGGTTTAGGTCAAATGGTCTTTCAATCAAATGAGGTAGACCCATATATATATATATATATATATATATATATATATATATATATATATGTATACATATTTATACACACACACAGACATATATATATATATATATATATATATATATATATATATGTATATGGATCTAGGACTATTGAACGAAAGTTCAGTAGTCTGAATCCACAATACCCGAATGCACTTTAACGAAAGCACTTTCACCAAAAAAGCACTTTCATTAAAGTCCGTTCAAACAAAAAAAAAAGGCACAATAAATCTTCTGTTATGCAGCCCCACAACCCCCTACTTTTATATTCTCACTCCGAAGTCACACTACAGTGGGGAAAAGGGAATTCTCCCTTAACCGCACCATAGTGCAACCGGCACAACCAGCATACATAACGGAAAGTCCTGCTTTGGTGAACAGCACTTTCGGTTTGTTAGTTCGGTGATTTCTGCTTCAGCAGAAAGTGCCATCGGGAATCTGTACAGATCCCATATATATATATATATATATATATATATATATATATATATATATATATATACATATACACACACACACACACACACACATATATATATATATATATATACATATATATATAAAGAGAGAGAGAGATTTTATATGCACACATATGCACATATATACAGTGTGCATAACCTTGGGTGGAATATGCATTTTAACAAAAATATTGTTAAAGTTTTAAGATGCAAAGATTAAAATAAGAGTATATTTAAAAATAAATTACTGCACATTAGCTGGACTTTCTTTGTATCTGAACATTTGATATTCCAAATGCAACAGTTGTGTTGTAACAAAAGTAGCACTATGCTTTCTTTAGTACAAATAATTTGGGAAGCTGATAAATGAGTGCGAAGACAGTCAATGTCACCAATATGGTATCTAAGACATGGTGAGCCACTTGGGAGATCACTGGTTGTAGATTATTCAGTTCACAAGTCAGACTGTACAACACATTAGATAAGCTGCCAGCATCAGACAAAGTTCAGTTTCCCATCCAGCAATAGGTTACCTATTGACATAAGCAATACAGTTATTTGAATGATTGGTCTACATAAATAATTATCTATACTTACTTCCAGAGCTTTCCCTGATATGAAATGCAGGCTGGAGTTAGAGGACAAGATTTCAATTCCCTGTGTGAATGAAAAGAGGAAGCATTTATGGTTTAGTCTGACCATGATCACATAACGCAGCAACATATTACATGCAGGAGAATCTGTGTAAGGAAGAGAGAGAAAACAATCCTAGTAGTCTAGGCACGTTCTACCGCATTGCTCACAGAACTACATAACACAATGAAGCAGGTTAGATGGTTACTTCTAGCTCACACACACACACACACACACACACACACACACACACACAGTTTTAGCTTTCTGTAACTGCTATACACTATATCACATACATGAAAGTGATCTACCTAGTCATTACATACAGAGCTGAAAAGTTGGCAAAGAGTAAAAAAGGAGTAAAGCCCCATGACTTGCTTCGTTGTTTTAATGGACAATTTCAGGCCAATAAAGCCAAACCCCACTAGCTGTGGATATGGGTATTTTGGCCTTGTTATGACCTCATCAGCACAACACAAGCAGAGTGTATACGGTTTGGTCATGGGCAATCAGAATCGCCAATTAGCTGAAATACCTGGTGTTCATAAGGGTCATTTGCATATATCTCATGTGCCTCTGATTGAAGAGGTTTGAGAGGTCACTCATTGGAAGTTCCAGCTTGGCTGGAGTTTTCATTTAGTTTTTACTGATTGATATACTATGACCTTGGACTTTGTACTCTTGTATTTGCACTTTCATTTCCACTATTCCATGGAACTGCAGTTACTATCTGCAGTGTATAAAGAGCTGTGTTGCAACTTACTTTAGGTGGCTCTAAATGTTCTTAACTCTCCAAGAGATGGTCAGGACAAAAAACAAACACACTCAGCTATGTACTTGTCAGTATGTCAGTCCACATATTTGACAAGAAATACAGACATAGGATTATGTGCAAACTGACTTTTGACCACCATATTGCCTCCATTGTATGGAAAGCGTTCTACACGGCCTACCTCATTAGTAAGGGTATCTCATCCAGGGACAAGGTGATCTTAACATCCCTGTATTCTTCCCTTATAAGACCCATTATTGAGTACAATGCCCCTTTCGGCATGTACCTCATAAAGCACACGCAGCAGCTAGAGAGACCACAGAGGTTCCTCACCAGGAGAACCCAGGGCCTCAAACATCTACCATACATAGATAGCCTAAAGGCTCTGTCCCTCTACTCAGTCTCCTACACACTCCTCAGAGGTGACCTCTGTGTGGCATACAAAGCAATCTCTGACCCTGCCTTGATGAGACTGCTGCATATCCACAAAGATAGGGTGCAGACTTGTTGGAATATGGGGTAAATTCTTGGCTAGGCTTGTAAGGGCCTCAGGGCCAATAGCCTAGTAACTTCCTTTGATCCTATGTAAATTATGCTTATAGGCGATCAGCAGACTATCCAAACCTTTGAACTTGTGAAGTATCTATTTTATGTATATATTCGAAAATAATTTCTCAGTTTTTACAAGTAATGTTTTGACATGCTCTCCCAAATCCCCAGAATATCAGTTACAGCCATTTTAAAGTCCTTTTTCACAAAAACAAATATTATCTGTCATCTCTAAACTGCATAAGGACCCAAGCAATCCTCTCTTATATCCAGGCATAGCTGCAGGTCTCTCAAAGATTAAACTACTGGTATTGTTTACTGATGGCAGGGGCTAAGGGCATTTGTTTCTTTTTACTGGACACTGGTGACATAACTGACATGTAGAAAAGTGTGGACATTTGTAGTGATGACATTTTAGTGACCACAGGTGTTAATAATCTTTATACTTCTATAACACAAGATTAAGGTACTCTTGGGGTCAAGGAAAATTTGTTTACAAAAAATACTCTGAGATGGCTACGTAATTGGTACTGCATAACAATTAATTTGTGATTTAATGATAATGGTGTACCTATGGGGGGACTATAGCTCCAGGCTATGCCAATCTATACAAAGTTCAGTTGGAGTACTTATACATGGTCACTAATGAATATTTATGCATACTCAATGTTTTTATCATTTTACTGACAACATGTATATGGCTTGCTCTGGCAGACAAGTTGATTTACTGAATCATACCATCACAAACAATTTCTACCTAGAATTTTGTTGTAAACTCAAGTCTTACTTAAAGAAAACTCCACTTTAGAACAATTTTTTTCATAGCACCTTTATTTTCTGTGCTATTTTAATATAATAAAATCATTCTAAGAGCTCCTTATAAAATCTGAATACATTTTTCCACAAAATGACCAACGTGGGGCCTGGCATATTAACATGATCCTGTTTTATTACTTTCCTGTCCCTTCCCAGAATCCATTTCATGTCCCCTTTATATGAGTCATGAATAAGGTTGCCCTCCTAGTCCACTGAGACACAGTAGTAACAGTGTGAATCACAGTCATCTTATAAACCTTCTGTAGCAGGAGTGTTTGCATTTTATTCCTGAATGACCATTATATACCTGTCTCGCTGAGTCTGCTATAAGACATTTAGAGCAATTTTACAGTTCCTGCCAAAGAAAGAAGCTAAATTTTAGGCTTTTTCAAGGATTGCCATTTGTAGTCTTATTATATAAACACAGTCTTCCCACACCTTTCCTGTGGTGTGAAAGATTGTATTGCAATGCAAGAGCTGTTAATCAACACCTCAGATAACTGTATCTGCTATTCACCAGTGTCTATAGCATTTTTTTATCCTGAATGTTTGAGTAATGAGCAATTTTTACTCAAGAATATTTTATAAGCATAGTTCAAAAAAGTACAACTATATTTTAATGAATTCATATTCGATGCTTTTTTTAACTGTGGCTCAAATGTCTTCATAAATTCCATTTCCCACTTTTGTTACCCCTTGATTTGTTAAATTGTAGCATACTAACAATCAAAATCACAATCCTTGAGCAGAACAAATCCATAGTTCAGTGTGTGTAATACGAACACTACTTTCCAGAAAATGTTGCAGTTAGAGAAAATGCCACTTACAGCTGGATCACTACACAAAACGTGAGCAGCTATAAGAGTTGTCATCTTTTTAGATGCCCAAAGTGGGATGTTCTTATTGAAACGTGAGATTGCACAGGGCAAACCATGCCATCATCATATGAAAAATTATTATTTTCTTCTTATTACCAAAATAAAGGCTCTATGATGTGAGGTTGTTTATAGTACTTTATATGATATTAAGAGAATTTAAATGTGACAGAGAAAAATCAGATTTTTTTCTT
>NC_056726.1:1828695375-1828830375 GCF_019279795.1 Protopterus annectens
CACAACACTCCTAGTTTTAAAATAGGTTTCCTGAAGGAGAAAGTAATCAAGCATCAACAAACTCAACTCACAAATATCCACTGAAAGATAGAACAAGGACCACCAGGAGCAAAATAGCCACAAACTTTAGCGAACAAATAGTTTTTATTATTGCTTTCATCCCAAAAGAGACTTTCTCAGAAGAAAATCAATTCAACAAGTAAACCTTTTTTATACAAGTACACTCAATTAAAATGTCAATCATCCCCAATTAAACAATCAATTAAACAACAATTCAGTAAAACAAGTAAAAATACAAATACTATACAACTAATTAAATTTTAGCCTTCTACTTTTCAAGTAACACTTGATATTTTTGATTTCATTCATTCCTGGCGTGCTATCAGCTACTAATTTTAATTGCCAGAAAAGTTTTATAAAAAAATCTATTTTGTCTCTTTTGGGACGAAAGTGATAATAAAAACTATTTGTTTGCTAAAGTTTGTGGATATTTTGCTTCTGGTGGTCCTTGTTCTACCTTTCAGTGGATTTATGTGAGTTTGTTTTGTTTTTGCTTCATACCGTAGGGACATTTTTTGTTATCAACAAACTTAAGAAAATTTAAGTTTTTTTTTTTTCCTGAAGGGAATGTATCTGCCCAGCAAAGGAAAGCACAATCTGACTGTCAATCCTCAAAATTCTCAGAGAAGCATACCCTTTGGTGGTAGTAAAGCTCTGAAGGGCTTGGCACCCAAACTTGTCTTTTAGTCACCTCATTTGGAGCTGCCTGACAGTTTGGGCACATGGAAGGTGGCCTGAAGCTTTGGAAGCTGGTCGTCTGTTAAATCCTTGTCAGGATGTAACCCATAAAGCTAAGGCTACTGCAGCAGTGAGCAATATGATGAGCATTACCACTTTATAAATCTCAACCTCTAATATGAGCAAACTCTCCAATGCTTCAGGAACTCCATGATTTCACTCTCCAGTGCTTCAGGAACTCCATGATTTCGAGTTCTTCTACCATGGTCTTTTATCCAAGCCTATCATTTAATTTTGTAAATCTATGTACTGCTTCTTTATTTTAATATTAGAGTCATTCATCTAGGCTGTATGGAATTCTGCAGTGACCAGCTCATTTTCTTAGGTTCATAGGTATATACTAAGCTAACAACCACCAGGGTATTTATAAGCCTAGCCGTACAACTCAACCCTGTTTTGTTCCTATGTATCATGGCTATTCATTGGGAGGGGTATGTTAGTTTTGAAGTTTCTAGAGGTTATGTGGGAGGGTATGCTAGTTTAGGCATAGTTACTGTTTGCCTCTGTCTGTCAGAGACATGAAAGTCAGACTCAGGTTGAACTTCTGATTTCCCATCCGTTGATCAAGGTTACACTTGAATAGGGATGGACTCTTCTTCACATGGATAAGGAGCCTGTTCCAGAGCATGGGGATCCTCTGAGACACATATCTGTCTTGCCAACTTGCCTTATTTATGTTGCAAGAAAAATTTAAATCCTTGGATCTAGTGTTTCTGATGTTCATTTTGTGGATGTGCAATATGTCTATCAGACCTGGATCCGAGGATGCATTCTATGCCAGCCGTAGATCGCCTCTTAGTAACCTATAGGTGACCGAGTATAGAGGTAGAGCTGTAAGGCAATCTGTATAAGACAATGTGGTTATACCCTGGATTCTCCTGGTAAGGAACCTTTGAGGGCATTTCAACTGTTACATATATCTGGTCAGGTACATGCCAAACTGGGCATTACACTCAGTGATGGGTCTGAAAAATGTTGAATAAAATGCACTATGGCTTTCTTGGACTTGGATGCCATTCCTTTACTTATAAGTGATATAGAATGATTTTCTTACTACCTTGGCTACATGTTGCTCAAAGGCCAGATTACTGTCTACATATGTTCCCAGATCCCTGACTACTGGGTCAGCTCTTAGGAATGTCTTATTGATGGAGTAATTAGCCTGGGTGGCAGTTTTCCCAAAAGTCCCTATAATGCATTTCTTTGGATTGAGTTTTAATCCATGACTTAAGCACCAATCATTTGGCGGTGTTAGACTCTCTCGTAAGTTTCGTCTTATGGTAATTATGTGATACCTGCTGAACATTCTCTGACAGAATGGTCATCTTTTGCACTGACAAGTCAGGTTTATTACATAGTTATGATTTTTTACTGTCAGTTGATATAAAGCTTAGGTATCTATGTCCACAATGTGTCATAATATGATATTATCAACCATTTTATTTTTATGGTCTAGGACACAGCAAACTATACTCTCAGTACTAAATTTAAGCAATTGCTTTTGGAAATAAGCTTTTACTCACTGTATGAAGATTCTCTCAAAACAAACTGATGTTTTTTCCACAGATTTAGGCTGCAAGTGCTTCCAAGTCACAACAACCTTTTCAGGGAGGGAAACTTTTGTTTTATCTGAAATCATTTGTTGGAACTCATTTTCACGTGGATCCATGGCATACAACATGAACATGCTCATTTATAATAAAGAATGTCTAAATTAAATTTTAGAAGCTTTAATACTTTAGTTGCTGGAAATTAGCTGTACTCAATAGTGATCACTAACAAATATTACCCTGATGGTAAAGATCCATAAAATCTGCACTCAGTTAATCTCATGGTATTGCTTCCTTGTTTGGTACACTTGTTTGCAAAGTTAGAGAGTGGTAGAAGATGGTTCTATAAATGTCAGGAGACGTAGGTTTCATCCCTGAGCAGTGGCTTTATTCTAACCACACATTGATGGGTTTTATATATAGGTTCCAGTGCTTTGCTTTACAAATCTCTGTGAATCAGAAATGAGTTTTCCATTTGCTGGCAAGATTATTATATTAGGGCAGTGTGACAATACTTTATGAGTAAAATTATAGTGACATGCGGTACTTCAGTTTTCATCTTGTTGTATGTACTGCTCTGTCAAGTCATTTACAAACTACAATACTGGATCTCTGCCTGTTTTTTACTGAATCTCTTCTACATTAAGTGGTTTGGAACTGAAAGTAAAGCAACAGAACTGTCTGAAGTCCAAAGCAACTTTGCACTCTTTCAGCTGACTTGTTCACTTTTGGATTTTCTGTGCCTGGAAATAAATTTTCCAGCAGCCTTAGCCTTATCCTTAACATTTGTTATGCTGTCTGATTCATTGTGATGCTGTTTTTATGTCATCTATAATCACAGTCAGATCTAGATTTACATTTGTGTCATAACATGCAAATACCTACCTGTTCTTTTTGCATACAAAATTCTGCTTTCATTTTTTTAAGTCTGATGTTGCAAGTCTTTTGAATAATAAATTTAGGTCTTCCTCTTTTTTTTTTTTAATCCACAGTGCCTTAGACATCAGTTGCATTCTCTTGCTAGAGCGAATAGATTGAAATCACCATCTGCTTTTCTCATCTACTTCTCTTTTCCCCAGTGTTGCGAGATTATAGAGTTGATGTGTATAAGTTTGAGGGTGTGAGGGTAAAGGAGGACTTGTTCCCTGAAAAAATTCTACTGCATCCATTATGGAGAAATCAACACACAATCCACTGACAGCAAGCCCACCTATTTACCTTTATCAAAACATACGTTATGAGCTTGCGGGTGAGAGTCATATAAAAGCATTTATGCAGGGCATGGTGGACCATACCTTTCCTATATTCTCCATACCACCTTACTTAAATATACTAAATGTGTGGTCACACAACTGTCAAGAAAAGAGTAAAACCCTTCAAAGGTGATAAAAATAGTTGCATTCAGTGTCATATCATAGTAGAATCCTTAATAATCGGGGATTGATTGTTTCGAAAAACTGCAACTATATTTGATAGGATAGACTCTCCCTTTTCTGTTTGGATTATTATTTGTGGTTAATTTTTGCCTGTAAAGCTTACTTTACCATATAAATTATATTACCAAACTCTTCACTGAAAGTACTGGTCTCTTGTGATTTCTCGGTTGCCTTTAATGCACCTCACATTTATTTCATGATTCAGGCTCTCTTTGTTTGGGTCTGTTATATTTGTTCTATCTCTTTGCTTTTTGACCAACACCACGTGGTAAAGTAATTTTGTCTCCTATGGGAGAGACAACAAATAAATCTTGCTGGAGAAATAGTTTTGCGAGAAAATAATTCTCTCTACATTTTCTTTATATTGAGCGTCTGGCATACACTGCAAGCTCATTTCCTGAGCTGCATATACTGCAAGGTAATTTCTTATACTATTAATCTATTATACCTTGTGTACTAATACATAATTACAGAATGCACTTGCATTTTACTTTGCTTCTTCATCTTTGGTTTGAATTTCTGGCCTTTCTCGACTTCTCCTCGCTTATCCTACTAGTCGCAAAAGACAACTGGCTGTCCTCTAAATGGCCAAGTATCTTTGGCTAACATGTTTTAGTTGGCAAATTACAAATAACTGAACTGAAGTGTAGGAATGGGAGGAGGAGGTACTATGCTGAAAGAAGAAGAGGTCACACAGGAGGAGAAGGTCGAGTTACTGCATGGAAAGTTTTTGCAACAGCAAAAACATGAAAAAAAATCTACTATGTTGCACTTAGCCGTTAGAGAAATTCAGGGAGTATGATATGCACACTGTGGCTGTACACTCTGTGGTATCCACATGCACTCCATGGATCATGGTGGTCACAAACAAGCATATTACATAAGCAACCAGTGTTGCATTTCTAGAGCTTTCATTTCCTCTTCACGTGAATCTGTCTAAACCATGTAAGTTAACAATGCTGAACAAATCCAAAACTAATGCAGCAATGAGTAAAACAATCAGGGAGAGATTTTACATAATGCCTTAATACACACATATATATATATATGTGTGTGTGTGTGTGTGTGTGTGTGTGTGTGTGTGTGTGTGTGTGTGTGTGTGTGTGCTGTAATAGTCTGCATTGCTGTAGTATGCAGTGTCTGCAATATATGCAGCCTGCATCTCAAATGTCTTTAGTGACTGGCATCACTCATTTCCAGAAACATACCTCCTTCTTGATTTCTAAGCTCAGCATTAGCTACGTCTAGTCAGCATAAACATATCTACCACACAGGGAGACAACAATATACTCCTGCTGCTGGATGGAAGAAAGGATTCCTTACTGCCTGGAGATCAGACAATCTTGATTCGCTTACCATCTCACACTTATGGTGGTTGGTGACAGGAGGAGTGATAATCCTTGCTTGTATGCATCTCTTTGGGATGAGAGGTATGACTTGACATTTGAAGGTAATGCCCACCTCATTACAGTGTTTATTGGGCTCCTCCAAATTAGTGTAATTACAGTGTTGGTAATAAAGACTTCAGTGAAGAGTGTTCAGCCTCTTACTCACTGAAGAATTGCATATTGATGGGCTTTTATAGAAGCCTTCTCTCCCTCACTAACAAATGTTCGAAAGGTAACTCTGGTTTCTTGTGAGTTTTTCTCAGTCTCTTAGATGAATAATTCTGCTATGAGTTTTTTTCTTTACTTCATTGTCTACATCAGTGAATTTTCAAATCCTTGCAAAGATTTTAATTTGAGATGGTACATGCCTAGTGTGTACCTTTCTACATGTTCACATTTCTTACATTTCAAATTCTGCATTATTTCTGGTGCAAAATTTTCGTTTCAATTTTTTTTGTACTTATCATTCTCGTATGACAATATATCATATGTCACAGACCTTTTTTTCTGCAAATAAAACATCAATTCCTTTTGTCTATTGTCTTTGGAAATTCCCAATGCTAATATACTGTTTTCATTTCTGTACCTGTTTGACAGAGAACCAAGGTGCACATTGACACTTTAAATTCCTGTTCTATAGGATTGTATAATGCTGAATTTTAAAATGTTCCTTTATTTTGCTGCCTGCCATGGCAATTCCCTCCCTACCCACCCACCAAAACAACAATTGTTACTTTTTAGCTTGTAACTTGATAATACAGTGGCTGCCCTAGTTGTTGAATGCGCACAAATTATGTTGACTTGATTAGATTCCTTCACTGTCTTATGGGTCTCTCACTCAAACTGGCAATGTGTGAGAGCACACTATTAAAATAAATGGTACACTTTAATTTTTGGGTGAAATTATGACAGGAACCTTAGCAGTGATCTTACTTTAGATCACTGTAGACTATTGTTCTTTGCCACCATTCAAAATGTTCATTGACAACTTACATCAAAATTAACTGTACTGGAAATGCTGTGTGCAAAACGATTGTTGACTTGAAAATTTATCTTGGATAGCTGACAGGAAAGACTATTACTTTTACAATGTGAGAGTTAAAATACACTTAAAAGATACGGTTCTGGAATAATAATAAAGTGGAAAATCATTTAATTTAACTATAGTTCAGCAGATGGAACCAATACTTATTTACAGAGCTTAATCTTCAGTATAAAGTCAGTTAATGTTGTAATTCAATATAAATCATACCAGGACTCCATCTGGAACATTTTACTGAATTCAAAAGAAGTATTTTTGACAGCTCATAGAAACTCTTCCTAACAGAGTTGTACCAGCTGGAAAAGTCTCTCAGTACTTCGTTATATATTCAAGATGTTTTGTCTCAGACTCAATGTCTGTCTTTAAATGGACCATTTAGCATTATTTTTTGAAAGAACCTAGCCCAACTAGGCCATAACAAGCCCACAAAACATCTTACTTTTCAAAAGATTTGCTTCAAAACTGAGGAATGACCCTCATGAAATGCCACAGATCAATGATGCATACAATTTTAAGGCTGCAGATATATAATATCTAGGAGGAAGTGAAGACATTTATGTAGTGTTAACTCCCTGGAAAAGAAATAGAGCGTCAGATGACCGAAGTTAAAAACAGAGCAGATGACACAAGGAAATTGAAAAGAATGAAAGGAGAGATCTGAATAAGAACGGAGAAGGGAACATGATTGTAGCTGGAAGAGCAGGGGAGCAGTAAAAGGGAGATTAACCAGTGCTTTAACTATATACAGATTGGAGCGCAGTAAGTGAATAAACCTTAAGAGAAAGTGGGTATTGAGCAGTGAGGTATAACTGGAGAGAGAGAAAGAGACAGAGAGAGAGACACACCAAGCAAGGGAAGTGTCAAAAAGAGAATCACAGACAGTTAAGAAGAAAGAAAGAAGTAGCAACAGAGAAAAAAGGTAGCGTTCAGTGGAGTTGCGGGGAGGGAATTCTTAAAAGTAAAAGAGCATTGCGTAATGTAATATAGCTGGAGTATAATAAAGTAAGGAATCACAGTAGGTTAAAAAATAAAATACAAAGGTATGTTTTTTGTAGCTCATTCCTGTCAGTTAATTGTGCGCATACTAAAGGTGACATGCAGATCTAAACTAGAAAACAAAAGAATAGTTCTGGTTACAAGAATAGTTTCCTTCAGTCAGTGATATCCTTTTCCATAAGGAAGTTTAGCAGTCTGGTTTGGAAACAAGGTTTCTGCTGCACTTTTAAGTGTGCTGTCCTTCAGATAAGATATTAAACCAAGGTCTCATCTTCTTGGTTACTGACTGGTTGTGGAATCTGCATATTTTCTTCATGTCTACATGGGTTTTCTCCAGATACTCCTGTTTCCTCAGCCTTCTTTACAACATGCTGGTTTACTGACCATCTCATACATAATGTATTTGCTCCAGCCTTTGATGCCAGGATCATGGCTGGAAAGGACCTGGTGATCAGCTAATTTACACAGTTAAATGCTGGCAATTTTTTCTACACATCACACAAAAAGATGTTGCTATTATGCTGTAGTCATTTGTGCTTTATACTTTTTACAAAAAGAAATATGGTTCTGCTGATGGAATGTGTGACTCCTGCAGAACACTGTGATCTTACTTTTGACTGGTCTGTTAAGGGTCTGCATGATTACTCATTAATGCCCAGTCCGCAACAGCTGCTGGACTGCTAGTGTATAAGATTTTACCTAGGTTTGTCAGTGATCAGGCTAAACACTAGTTATGTCCTGAATGAATGAATGAATGAAAGAGCAACCATTAACTTTTGAAAATTTGCAGCTACAGCTTCAGACCTTTAAAATTCCTGTTTTCTTCCAAGCATTATGGGTTATCATTACCTTTGATGGTCCTAACAAGTTTTACCAAACATTATAGCTCGTAATGCACTTGTAATGGTGAATTATTTGTTTTACTGTGTAATAAAGTACTGATAATAAATTAGTCCAATGAAGTAGACAAAGTTACAAACACGAGCACAAAGAACCATAAATATGTAAAATGTGTTTATTCAAATAAAACAGGTGCAACTACTTGTGTTGCACCTGTTTTATTTGAATAAATGCATTTTACGTATTTATGGTCCTTTGTGCTTGTGTTTGTAACATTGTCTACTTCGTTGGACTAATTCATTTTTTGCTTATTTATTGACAACGGGACATTTATCCCTTGGGGTATTTTGTTGATCTGTTTGGTAAAGTACTGATAATGCATGTTGCTTATTTGGAATTGTCTAATGTTTTTCATGTATTTCCCAGATAGCAGTACAGGGTGAGGAGAACTGACTTTTTTGTTTTACTTTATGCGAAGGCATATTGGGCTTTCAGGAAAGACAGTAAAACAAAGGCATCCCTGTTTCTACTGGAAACAGTAAAATAAAAGCAAACTGACAATGTGATGAGAGGGAAAGATGTGGCATTTTCCTTTGGCAGTATACACATGACCTTTCAGTTACTTAGAGACCATAGTGAAATAGCTGAGACAGCTGTGTTCCCACCTACACATAGTCTTTTTCATAAGGAAGCTCCCCCATTCTAACTAAGGAACTATTTTGCAATTCCAGTTTTAATTTGTTTCCTAATATACGAGTTTCTGAGATGACAGATATGTAATCTCAGCATAATGGGAGACTAGTGAATCACAAAGGTGAGTCAGGAGTTGCACATTTGGAAACATCATCTCAGCATTTGTAAGAAGTAAATGTTTAGGGGGGAATTGTGAAAACACATCAGAATCAAGTTAATCAAACTGCAGGATATGTGGTCAGAGTTACGGAATGAGAGAGAGCGAGAGAGACAAGAGTGACAGAAAAGTTGACAAACATCTTACTGTGTCATGACTGGTTCAGAAGGAAAAAGCTTAAATGCATACAGTATGTAGTACGCATGTGTGTGTGTGTGTGTGTGTGTGTGTGTGTGTGTGTGTGTGTGTGTGTGTGTGTGTGTGTGTGTGTGTGTGTGTGTGCATGTGCATCTGCATATGCACATGTGTGTGTGGGTGTATGTAGTGTGTGTGTGTGTAGTTAGTTGTGCTATAACTCTGTAATAAGAAAGTAAAATCAGTTTGACAGCAGGATCACTGCAATAGTTATGGACAAGTGGTGGAGTAACTTTTAGTGACACCTAAATAAGTAATCAGGTGGCCAGAAATATGCAACTAGATTAATTTAAGGTAAAAGTGTACTTGTGGGAGGTGTGCATTTAAAGAACAAGTGGAAGTAAGTGGAGCTTGACAAGAGTGCGAAGAAATTAACTGGAAAGTAATAATAATTCCACCAACCTACAATAAGCACCATAATGTAAATGAACTTTGACAAAAGAGTAACAGACTGTTAAGATGCCCGACAAGAGATGGACCCAAAGAAAGCCAGTGTCATCATTTCACTGAACACAGAACCCATAAGGTGACATTTGGAATACCATGCACAGAGACAGACGTGTTATAAAGATGTAAACATTAAACAGGTGAAAAGTACGCAGTGTAGTGTCACAAAATTGAGCAGAGAGTTGGATACTAAAGAAAGACAAGGGCTACATGCATTCTAAAGTAAGGGAGGAAAAGACACAAGATATGGATAATGGATTCACCATATCATCATGAGTCAGGTAAGGTTGGAGTAAGGAAGGAAGGACAGAAGGAGCAAAGGGTAAGTCTGATAGCTGGATAGTGGATGATTCAAATCTGCATTAAGGAACCCCGTTGTTTTTCTTTTCTTTTTTTTTTTTTTGGACGAATGTGCTGAAATAACCTGCTAGAGAAAGAAGTGGTGAGTAAATCAGATGTATAAATGAAAAACTGGTCGGGGGAAGAAGTATACAAGCAACTGCAGTGCCAAGAGGATGCAGCAAATGGACACTCAGCGGGCCACTGCCTCCTATTGGTCTCTTCATCTATGTGTCTAACAATATATAAAGTGAATTATCAGCATATTTTTCTTTAACCAGAGTTTCAAGTGGGCTTTTTTTCTAATTTTCTCATTTTCCTTTGTCAGACACGTCTTATATTATTACATTCATGGCTAGTTTCTTCATGCATTTTTAAAAGGACATCTCTGACAGCATCAGAGGCTTCTTTCTGAGTTGGTGCATTTCTCAGTAGCCCAGTCTTACTAATGTATACTGTGGTACAACAAAACTAATGCAAATATATTGCCCTGTGTTTATTCTCACAGCTGTTTTTGTTTGTTTTGATTTTATTAATTTACCAGGTGTGAAACTCCAAGCATAAGTGCCTCACTGCCTCCTATTCAAGATCATGAGCATTGATATGATTACCTGATTTGTTCAAAGCCACACAGTATGCTAGGAGAGACTGAAGGGATCAAACCCAGCACTACAGGATGAAGTTCATTTGCAGCTCATGGTACTAATTTTTGTGCTATACTGCTAGACTATGCTGCCTGTGATTGAGATGCATGTTTCTTTGATGTTCACTGCTGTCACTTAACATCATAACCAGATAGGCAGGGACCTTGATTTCCCATTTTCTTAGAGAAATACTGAGAAATCGTGAATTTTGATTGCCTGAGATTTGGAAAAACATGGGATAGCAGTGATAAAGCTTGGACTCAATAATGTAACTTTGGTTTACTGAACTGGACTCACTAGCTCTCACTGAGCATCTGCAGTAGAGCATGCATATGTCGGGTGAGGGCACTGTAATCCCTCAAGGTGATACAACTGTTCATATCCATCACCAAGGGGAGGTGTTAGGTCCTAAAATAGAAAACTATAAGGGTTGCTTGAATGACAGCCTTCACAATCTCAATTAGCTCTTGTCCTAAAACAAATGATTACTTGCAGTGCATCAATTGCTGGCCAGAATTGAGAAAAAATCACCTAGAAAAAAATACAAAATATGCTTAACAAACCAAAGAAAAATAAATACACACTTTTTTTAACAAATTCCAACACATGTGAGAGATGCAGCCATATAGCCAAACTGGAGGCTAAGCTCTCTCAACTCAGTACTGGCGTAACCAGTCAGGAGGAGAAGGAAACCACACTCACTACAATTCCAGTCTCACATAGACCTACCACGACAGCAAACCAAACACATAAACACACAAAAATATACTCGGAGGCTCTAAATAAAAATCTGCCGCAGCAGCAGAGACCTCCAAAGCAGACACCCAAGCAACCGCTACCCCAAAACAAAACACGTGCAACACATAGCTCACAAAGCCAGTGTGCCGAACAGTCACAGCCCTTAAGGCTAAACAACACACCTGATACACTTGTAATAGGTGACTCTATCGTCAGGCACACTGATGTCCCTCTCACCAGGCTGAACAAGGAGAAGGTCATGGTGAGCTGCCTGTCGGGCGCTAGGATCCGCCACATAACACAAGCACTCAGGTCACTCCAAGGCAAGTAAAAAGATGATTCAGTCATTGTCCATGCTGGTGTGAATGACCTGAGATGCATCTCCCTGGACTACATGAAAAGAGACATAGAGGAGCTCTCTGAGCATGTAGCCCAGGCCGGTATGACCCTGACCTTGAGTAGCATCTTACCCTCACCAAGAATGATGCCACAATATGAAGACAAGATGATCAATTTCAACAATTGGCTTAAGTATTGGTGTCATTCAAAGGGGATCCAATGCCTGTCAGCCTGGGATGGCATGCTCGACAAGCCACGATGCTTCGCTAGGGACGGCTTGCACCTGTCACCCCTGGGCTTTCGCATATTGGCAAAGGCTCTTGCTACCCCCATAGTGCCTTTTTTAGGCAAGGCTCAAAAGACAAACCCACCTCCATAGGTATCACAAGGGATAAGAAACTAAGAGCAATGCTACTCAACGCCAGAAGTCTAAACCTCAAGATGCACACACTCGAAACTCTCCTTAGCATGGAGAACATCGATATCTGTGCAGTAATAGAAACCTGGTTCAAGGCTCCCGAGAGCACCCCAGCACTACCAGGTTATACCTCATACCATGCTTTTCGGCCCCAAAACTTAGACCGAACCACAAAAGGAGGGGGAGTATCAATATTCGTCAAAGATACCCACACCTCCAGGTTGGTGGCACAGCACGAAGCATCAGAGACTATCCATGTACAACTAACAGTGGGTAAAACTGCCTTCCAGTTTATAGCCTGCTACAGACCACCCTCCCAAACTCAGGAACCCCACTCGGCCTTCCTGAGAACACTGGAAAATATGAAGGTCTCTTCAAACACCATTATATTGGGCGACTTCAACTACCCAAACATAGACTGGGAGCATTACTCTAGCTCCAGTACCCTAGCCCAAAGTTTCCTAGAATTTATAAACTCAAATGCTATGGAACAACTTGTTACCACTCCCACAAGAGGGGAAAACATACTGGACCTGATCATCACCAACATGAGGACTTTATGCTCCAGACCAGAAGTGTATCCCTCACTGGTAAGATCAGACCATAAACTAATCTCACTGGATATTCACATCCCGACCCCACCCCCTGCCCAGAAATCTACAGTGAAAAACTTCTCTGAAGCAAATTTCACACTCCTCAAAACCGAGGTGGAATCCTTCAAAGCCCCCGGGCCTGTGGAAAATACGGCCCAGACCACAGAATCCTTTATAAACACATTCTATGAACACCTTCAGGAATGCATGGATCATGCAATCCCAAATAAAACCAAGACTCAATCCTCCAAAGGCAGACGTCCTGTCTGGTGGACCCCAGCCATAAACAAACTATACAATAGAAGGAGGAAGCTACTACATGATAGAGCAAAATCCCAAAAAGGGAAGGCATCTCTGATCAGTATTAGCAAAAAACTATGGGCACTCATAAAATCATCTAAGGCCAGCTTCGAGAGAAAAATTGCACAGGACACTAAGGATAATCACAAGGCTTTCTTTAGTTATGTTAGGAACCTGGCTGGGAATTCCCAGATATGCTCAGAATTAGTCCAAAATGACAAAAAATACACCGAACCCACAGACATTGCCAACATCCTACCTGACAGGTTCAGTGCAAACTTCTCCCCCCCCCCTCCCCACCAAAAGGGAAAATATCTATCCTAGCAGAGTGCTGTCCCCCTGACATCTCAGATGCTCAAGTAAGAGCCACCCTCTCCAAAGCAAAAAACACAGCATCAATGGGACCAGACGGTGTCCCGGGCTGCGTCCTCTATGAACTCCAAGAAGAGCTAAACCCAAACATAAAACTACTGTTCAATCTCAGCCTTACTACAGGATATGTACCCAAAGAGTGGCGTACAGCAACAGTGGTCCCTCTCCACAAAGGTGGTGCCTCAACGGATCCTGGAAACTATCGCCCCATAAGCCTGACTAGTTTGGTCTGCAAAGCTATGGAAAGGATCATCATGGACCTCATAAATAAAGATATTGGGGACCTACAGACACTGGATCCTACCCAGTTTGGCTTTGTTAAGGGCAGGTCCTGCCTCTTAAACCTGGTCAATTTCTTTGAAACATTCACCAAGGCCATTGACAAGGGGAAGGTGGTCCACACAGCCTACCTGGACCTCACAAAAGCCTTCAATACAATACCCAACTCGGGCATTATAGATAAGCTCACCAGCTTAAATATAAACCCCTATGTCACTAGATGGGTTACAAACTGGCTCAAGGACAGAACCCACATGGTTAGAATTGCTGGAGCCATGTCAGACTCCAAACCAGTTACAAGTGGCGTCCCACAAGGCTCAGTCCTGGGACCTCTCTTGTTCAGTATATATTTCTCGGAGGTACAGGCCAACACGGAAGGACTGTGGCTGACCAAGTTCACAGATGACTGCAAACTGGGCACCATAATCGACTCTCCAGCCGACATAAGCATCCTCCAAAAGGGCCTCATAGAAACAGACAACTGGTGCCAGAGCCATGGCCTCAAGCTAAACGCCAAAAAGCATATAGTGATCCCCTTTGGCAAAAACAAAGTTCCCACAAATTACCACATAGGTGGTAATCCATTAAGTACAGAAGAAGTAATTAGGGACCTGGGGACCCAAGTTGATAGCAATCTCTCATTTGACAACCGCGTGGCCTAAGTGGTTAGAAAAACATTTTATATAGCCCACCTAATCATAAAGGGATTCACATCTAGGTCAGGGGAGGTCATTGGGCCTTTACTCATCCCTCATCAGGCCCATAATTAAGTACAATGTCCCTTTTGGGATGTACCTTACCAGACACCTGCAGCAACTGGAAAGACCCCAAAGGTACCTCACCAAGAGGATCAAAGGGCTGAAACAGATGCCATATGCTACCCGGTTAAAGAAACTCCAGCTCTACTCAGTGGCATACCGCCTGCTCAGAGGCGATCTGTGCCTGACGTATAAAGCCATGTCCAACCCGGAATTAATGGACATGCTGCACCTCAGAAAATCCAAATCCCATCGAGCTACATGCTCAAGAGACTTGAACCTCAGCACTGAAATAAATAGGACATGCTGGAGGGACAGCTTCATAACCCAGAGGCTCCCTTCACTCTGGAATAAAATCCCAGTCCAGGTTAGGCAAAGTCCCTCATTGACTCTCTTCAAGAGGAATCTTGATGAGTGGATGGGAGATTGTAGGTTTACCCCGGGTATAACTTCTGTGTCACTGTTAGACAGAGGCACAGTATACTAACCTCGAAAAAGGGCATAGCAAAATTAATTTAAAATGGGTGGCAAAAGCCAAACACACTCTGGCTAGGCTTATAAATGCCCTAGGGCAGATAGCCTAGTATGAACCTATGAACCTATGGAGAATATTCCCCACATCACTCCCTAAGTATATATATTCTAAATCTATGAATTTACAACTTTTGTGACAAAGAAAACAATAGTTTTAAAAGTAGTTCACTTTAGAAGGAGCTGGACTAATAAGGTAAGCTTGAATCCCTAGAAAAGAATAGTTGTTAACAGAAGTCCCCCCAGCAACCAACATAAGCACTACTGCCTGCTACATCCATGAAGGCTGTGTTATCTTGCTGAAAGCAAACATATGGGTCTTCTTACATGCTCCATTGACTAAGAAGCTCAACTCCCTGGAACAGGATAGTAGTTCATAAGAGTGACCCCGCTGCAACCAAGATAAGAACTACTTCCTGCTACAACTGCAAAGGTTGTATTAGCTTGTTGAAAGTAAATATGCTGATTTTCTAATATTTCCACTTGTTTAAGAACCTGGGTCCCTAGAATGGAATAGTAGTTGATAGGCACAGCCCCCCAACATAACAAGCATAAGAAGTACTTCTTGTTCCAACAATAAAGGCTGTATTATTTTGTTGAAAGCAAATATGCCAGCCTTCTAACATGCCCAAGTGACTAAATAAGCTCATGACTTCAGGCCCACATATCCTTGATTTTTTTTTATATTTCTGTTTTTAGGCTAGACACTGTAAATAGGATAATCCACTGGTGGACAAGTGTCTCTAGTCCGTAAATTTTATGTTGTGGAGAATTCACCGCAGCGTGTTGTATTGTGCGAGTCAGCAGAGTGCTTTTTAGGGATTTTTCGCCTTTTCTTTCCTGTTGTACAACTGTGGAATTGGCTTATAGAATGTTGATGGGTGTGGGAGAATTCCACTACCCCACATGGGGAGTACAGAGGGGCTTACCTCCCCGCACAAACATAAAAATTTTTTTGTGAATCTGTAGTCATTTGATACTTCAGTTTTGATCTTTATTTTTAAGAAATCGATGAGTTGAGTGAACATGCTACGATTGTTTATAGGTAAACTACTGTAAATAGATAAGAAATTGTCATAGCCCACCTTACCTTGCTCGGAATCTATTCTATGGTTTTGCCTTCAACAACATATGTTGTAAACCTAAGCTATAAGTGCTGAAGTGCTGTGCTTTACATATATAAGTCCTCTCTCTTTGCACTCACCACTGCAGATATAGCAGCTAAAGCTATGGACCCAAGAAGACACTGCTGCAGTAAACTTGGGTAGTCTGTAATTCCCTGAGGTAGTCTATAGTTCCCTGGGGTAGACTATAATTCCGTGGAGTTTGCTGTACTTACCTGGGGTAGACTGTAATTCTCTGAGGTAGACTGTAACTCCCTAGGGTTTGCTGTAATTCCCTGGGGTAAACTATAAGGGTCTATATCATATGAGTGAATCACACAAATTGCGAAAGCTCATAATATCGAATGTACTGGACCTCAAAATGCTTTTTCTGAGATTGCGGTACAGTGAAGAATGAGATATTTGCCCTTTCCTCACTGTAGTGCGATCTCGGAGTTGCAATATATATTTAGCGGGGGGGCACAGCTCACCGCAATAGGAAGCTCGAGTTCACGGACTCCACTGGCAGCAAACTAGGTTAAGGAACAAACCCAGAAGGTTGAATTGTCACATAAAATCCTTTATTTGCTGAAAATAAAAAATCAGGTTAGCTCTTTTCTGTAAACCATATGTTAAACTTCATCATATTATGAGCTTTCGCAATTTGTGCAATTCGTTCATATGATATAGACCCGACTATAATTCCCTGATGTTTTTTGTAATTCCCTGGGGTAGGCTGTAGGTAGACTGTAATTCCCTGGGGTGGACTGTAGGTAGGCTGTAATTCCCTGCAGTAGACTGTAATTCCCTAAGGTTTAGTGTAATTCCCTGGAGAATACTGTAATTCACTGGAGTAGACTGTAATTCCCTGGGGTATACTGCAATTTCCTGCAGTAGACTGTACCCCCCTTGGTTTTTCTTTAATTTCCCAGGTTAGACTGTAATTCCTTGGGGTAGATTGTAATTCCCTGGGATAGACTGTAATTTCCTGAGGTTTTCTGTAATTACATGGAGTATTATTTATTTAATCATTTATTTGAAGTTTGTTTGCCAGGATGGCCCATTGGGCCGAGTGAACCCATTTTCAATGGAGTCCTGGGGAGAAAAGCTCCATAGATACAATATCAGGTAAAAATATAAAATAAAGTAAAAAGTAAAAAATGCAATACAATAGCATCATATCAGGTAAAAATAAAGTAAAAAATACAATACAATAGTGTAATAGTTTGTAAAAGTGAATAGAGGAGCACATATAAGCATGTGAAAATGTTAATACAGCTGGAATGTGAAGCATAGTGACAATTCATATCAATTTACAAAATTTTAATTTTTACAAAAGAGTAGACTGTAATTCCCTGGGATTTGCTGTAATTCCTTGAGATAGAGTGTAATTCTCTGAGATAGACTATAATTCCCTGAGGTTTGCTGTAATTCCCTGGGTTATATTGTAATTCCCTGGAGTAGACTGTAATTCCTTGGGGTAGACTGTAATTCTCTAGGGCAGACTGTAGTTCCTGGGGTAGACTGTAATTCCTTGGAATAGACTGTAACTTTCTGGAGTACACTAATTCCCTAAGTTTGCTGTAATTCCCTATGGTAGATTGTAACTCCCTGGGATTTGCTTTAATTCCCTGTGGTAGACTAATTCCCTGGGTAGACTGTAATTCCCCAGAGTAGACCATAATTCCCTGGGTTTGGTCCTGCCACTTACCTATTTTAAGTTATAGGCACCTTACTTGGTTGAACTCTTTATGTATTATCCTGTTTGGCTAGAACTGTTCTGCATCTCCCTAATCACTAATTTTAGTTAATTAGAGCAGATAACACATTGGTGTATGAACTTCTAGCCTTACATTAATTGCATGTACTTATCCCTTACATCCCTATCCCAGTAGGCCAGTAGGTTCTCTCACTTCAACTGGAACTGGGTTAATAAGGCTAAGTATAATTTCTTGCCTGTACAGTACATCAGTTTAAATGTGCCCTGCCAATTAAAGACTGCCTAGAAATCTTAGGTACAAATGAGATAACTGCGTCTAAGCAGGTTTAATACAGTTATTCTTGTGGTGAGGTACTTTGGAACCATGTTTCTTATCATGCTGTTTGAATTAATCAAGTTATAGCATGAAATAGCCAGAATAAAGTATCATGAGTGTCATTTATTCTTGATTTGCTGACAACATTGAGATGAACTCACTGAATTTATCAGTCTTTAACTGGTATATTTCTATATTCAATAATAACTACAAATGCCATGGTATCTGTTGAGACATAATTCTATGTCTAATATTAGTTATACATACTAGGGTGTTTGTTATGAAATAAGTGCAGTAGCTTTACCTGATTGAATGCAATATTTATTAACAGAGTTACTTGACAGAATGGGTACTAACCTCTACTTGAACATTGATTGACTGCATGTCTACATTTGGAAGCTAAAGGTTGTCTGTTCTACTCAAAGGCTGGTATTAAATGTATAACTGTGATTGTTCAGTGTAACAGTAATATATATGCTAACACTTGCTAGCTAAACAGGTTAATTTGTATGTTGTTAACAATGCACGCCATACTGGTAATTATAATGGCAGCTTGTGTTACTAATTCATGCACTTCCCATTTAAACTGCTATGTCAGTTTAGGCATATTAACCACTGAAGCTGCGGCCAGTCTTTTAATTTAGATATTGACTCTTAACAGATTACGTGACACAAAGGCACACCATCTCTTGTTGTGTAATCTTTTACTTTGGTGCCAAAGCAGCGTATGACAAAATGTATTTTATAAATTTTACACTAGCTGAATACCATGTATTTATTACAGGATTAAGCTTATTGAGTACTCCACCAGCAGTTGATTTTTCCATTTAGACTGTATATCTTAACAGAATACAACCCATGATGGCATGCCATCTCTAATGGTGTACACTCATTTTGGCATCAGAACAGCTTCCTATAAATTTTACATGTCCCAAAACAATCTATAGCTAGGATAAGGATACTGAAGTGAAGTTCCATCTTTCGGTTTGCTATCAATACCTTTACTGTCATTGTAACTGAATTAACATGGCTTGGTTAAGTTGCTAAATTAAAGCTTACTGGTGCATCCTGCCTCAAAAGGAAAATATTGTGTTTCTTATACTGAAGTTTTACTTGTATCTCTCCATATTCCTTCAGTCACTAAACTGCTGCTAAGCTACATATCATCTTATTTTTCTTATGGAAACCTGGGTCTCTAGAACAGGATAGTAGCTGAGAAGAGTGCCTCCCCCACAACAAATGTAAGAAATACATCTTGCTTGCTACAACTACAAATACTGAATTATCTTGTTAAAAGAACATATACTGACCTTCTAATATGTCTAAGTCATTAAGTAAGCTCATGATTTCAGGTTTGCAATTCACTTTTTTCTTTTTTACTTGTTTTTGAGCTAGCCATTTTAAACAAGCGAGAAATCGCTCTCATCCTCTAATAGCCCACCCTATCCTGCTACAAATCTATTCTATGTTTTTGCCTTCAAAACATTCACTGCAAACCTAAGGTGTAGGGGCTGTGCTTTACTCACTAATACAATCTACACAGGAGTTTCAAATATAAGTCCTCTTTCTTTGCACTCACTGTGCCTGTATAATAGTTAAATATATGACATGAGACATTACTGCTGCAGTAAAACTGGGGTTGACTGTAACTCCCTGAAAGGTTGTTCTTGCCACTAACCAATTCCAAATTGCAGGGCACCGTAACAGTATTAAACTCTGCCTGGCTGTATTACCTTATTTGTCTGGAACTTTTTGTCATTTAGAATCACTGATTACTTTTCCTACTTTGGAGTGCAGCAGGACGCCCTTGTATCATGCTCAGCTATGCTTCACATGCCTTTGTTTCACTGTCCTATCCTACCCCCAGTTCCCACCCCCTCTCACATTCTAGATTAATGCCACTCCTTCCCTATACCATCACCATACTTCCACTAATACAAATCCAACTAACTTGTTTGCATCACTGATCAGAACCCCTAGTCCTTAAACAAATCACCAGTCTACTCCCACCTACCACGCATATTCTTCATTCCTTTTCCTTTCTTAGCATTCCCCTCACAACAATTCTGCCAGTAAAAAGCCATCCAACTCTCTGACATCACTAATTGAGACACCTCCCTCTTGCTCAGATCACCGATATCTTTACATCCAACACCACAATGCCTTCCTTATCCCAATTTAATATTTCTGACAACCCTCATTCTACGTCTACCTAACACTCATCTCACCACACCAACTCTTCCACTTCTCTTCTGTCTCTCCACCCTGTAGCCTCCCCGTCCCTCCTTTTCCATCAATTATCAAACAATCCTAACAAGTTTCACCACATTCTGTACCTTTCACTTTTCCTCTCCTTAAACCATATAATTTCCCATCACACCCTTTAACACCCCCTATACACCAAAGCCATTTTCCATGACCCTACCTCCATAATCCATTGTTTCTTCAATATATCTCCAAGCTCTTTAATCTAAACAAAATGTAACATCTATGCTTCAAATATATACCCAGTAACTCTATTCTAAAACTCTTTCAAAGAACATACAAAATAAAATGACTTCAAACTCACATCACACAATCCATCCACTCCCAGACAGTTAAGCAGCTACATTGCTCCCTTTCCAAGGTCTAACTCCAGTGTACACATTACTATAAAAAGCACACCATTCAGTTATAATATTGCTAACAATAATATCAGACTAAACTCAGATCCAAAGCTATTTAATATTAACCTTTAGAGTTTGTGCAGCAATCTCCCACAATTTCAATCATGGATTACTCTGTACATCCCAGACATTATAGTAGTTACAGAAACATGGCTCAAACCTAATGTAAAAGATGAAAAAATTGTTCGACAAGGCAATACCATCATTAGAGTAGATAGGGAGCCTAAAAGGGCAAGATGTGTGGGAATAATATATTCCATCAATTTAGAAGTAGTACCTTTCTTTCATGAAATAACCTCTTTCAACAAGTTAGAATTATTGCCCACCCTCCTAAAAATAAAGTGAAGCCAATTTATGCACATCATAGCTGTTAACATCCCTCTGAGCAGCAACTTCAGCACAGCTGATGTTATATCCTGGTCACTCTAATATTGGATGATCTAAACTTCAACTGGTCCACCTCCAACTAACAAAGGATACTTACCAAATAAATCAGTTCCGATTCATCCAGCTTAGATCGACCGCTACCAGGCACAACAGATCTTCAAACAAGGAAAGTATCTTGGACTAGATATTAAAATCTGGCCCTGACAAGCTCACCCAAGCTGGCCCCCCCTATGATGTACTGAATGATCATCATCCAACATTTGCCACTCAGCCGTGGATTAAAACCCTTAAAATAAATCAGTGCAGCATGGTCAGCAGAAACCTTCCTAACATTTCTAAAGTAATATAATTGGACCCCGTTAAAATTCCTGCCATGGAATGATGCCATCAGTACAGTGAGTAATATCTTTCTATCCATTGTAAACACTCAGGCCCCTGTGAGAAGAAAGAGATTTAATGAAACCCAGCAATGTGGCTTACACATCTTACTAAATAGCTATTACAACAGAAAGTCAATGTCTGTAAAGGCCAAAGTAAATGTAAAACTGAAATTAAGTATCAAACGTACCTGTAGCTGCATAATCTCTCTGAATTACTCATTATTTATGACAAGACAAACTATTGCCATAATTTGAAAAAAAATCAAATTTCTAATCCTAAAACTTTTCAGTCAGTCATTATCATGTTCCTTAAACAAGAAACAACCCCCTGTGCAATGAAACCAACTGTAGCATTACTTGCAAATTTAATTCCAACGTCAATAATTGCTGCTGCATCACTGATCAAAACATCTCCAACAATCCCCATCTGCAAAATCCTGCACTACAAGTAATCACCCTACCTTTGTACTTTAACCAGTTGCTGGTAACACAATAAAAAAAGCTTTACTCAAACTAAAGCCTACAGCCCTAGCAGCAAAGAATATTTAAAACTTTGCTGAAGCAATTGTATATCTTGTATCCATTAACATCAACAGGTCCCTTGGGGAACTATATGTCCCTTCTATATGGAAGTAAACTTTTATTCTATTCAAACATAAAGGCAGTGAATCAAATTGCTGGCCAATTGCCATTCTAGTTTCAATGTCTAAAGTCCAAGAAAGATGTATCCATGCCCACCTTCTACATTACTTCTTAGTCAAGACCGTGCTTTCACCATCAAAGTATAGGTTCTGCCCACATCACTGGACTCATACTGCCTTAATTTCCAAAACACTGTTAACTTCAACATTTTCATATATCTCCCAGGCAGATGCAACAGTATCACACCTGAAACTGCTAATTGTCTGACCTCTGTCTCTGCAGCTATCCATGCTGCAGAACGCAATGTGCCAAATGACAAACTGCATTCTCAAATTACCTTCCAGTAATCATAGGTGACCTACAGGGCTCAATCCTTGGACCTCTGCTAATGGACAAGGCTCTACCTTACTGGACAACCTGAATTATTCACTGCATCTGCCTATCTTTTACCACGCCTGATGTACACTTCCTCTATTTTTTCACAAATGCACACAAACCCAAATGATAAAATTTGCAGCAATTCTGCTCAACAAATCCCAGCACTGCAGTGCAGTCCAAAAACCAACATTAGATGGAATTCCCAAACTGCCTTAAATTCATCTGCAGAGAAACTGCTCTGAAAGCACTCTGTCAACCACAAAAGTGGCTTTCCCTAAGCGCCCTTCTACAGTGGAAATCTTTCTTCAGATTTCTCTGGTCCAAAGATAAAAGTCTTGCCTGTACACTAAAATCACAAAACTGTTATGATATTCCAACTATGTATTCAAACTCTAAAATAGTACTCCCTCCACTCTCATGCAGTTTGAAAGCCAACAAGAATTCAAATTCAAAGTAAGAACTCATTAACTCACACCTGCTTCAGTCTCTGCCGTACACCTCCTGGTTAACCATATTTTCAAGATTAACAGTGCACCACCTTCTCTCATTAAATCAACAAACAACTCATATTATCCTGAGATATGGAGGCAAACAGCTTGTAACACCTCCCAGTATCTGTCAATTACTTTTGTACGTTACAAAAGGTGTTCATCTAATGGTTGGTTCTCTTATAGGATATTGATATTTTTTCACTAACTTTAAAGATGTATTATATTTCATCTTATATAATTCCATTGTGTAAAATTTCAATATTGTTTATATCAACAATTGTAAATACTGTGCATATATATATATATATATATATATATATATATATATATATATATATTTTTTTTTTTTTTTTCAGTTTGTGACATCAACATTACACAAGAGGGTAAATTCTGCCCTTCTGAGCTGGGAATTTCTGGTTAAAGGCTTATTGTGCCTGCTTATTCAAACTGTTTCTTTCTGAAATTGGTGCCCCTTGTTTTCTGGAGCATAGACTAAATTCAGACCTGCTGAATCTAGCTTTGTTTGTATAACTTGAGCACTAATCCAGGCCATCTTTTTTGGAGAAGGTTCCCCTGCACCCTAGTGGCAGGGGTGTGCAGTTAGAACTTGTCTGACTGAAGACTACTAGAGCAGGGCTCAGTTTTGAGCTTTTTTACTGGTTAATTTGGTAAATTGTAGAGTCACTATTCACATGTATTCCCAATGAGGAAGGTGTAGGGATGGTTAAGAGGTTACTGTTGGATGAAGGCTCTATGTCAGTAGATAAAGTGGATCTAGTTTGTTTATTATTTGAACAAGTGTTAGAATGTAATGTCTTTTTATTTCAAGACAAACTTTATAGGCAAAAGAGAGGCGTGTCCATGGGCACTAGTTGTGCCAACATCTATGCCAATCTGGTCATGGTGGCCTGGGAAAAGGAGATCATGTTGAGCCATCCTAATATTATCTTCTACAGATGTTTCGTAGATGATCTCTTTTTCCTGTGGAAGGGGCCAGACATCCTGCTAACCACCTTTTTTCAACGTATTAATAGTATGGAAGGCTTCCTGAAATTTACATTGGAGTGTTCAAAGGACAGTATTAATTAACTTGACACTACCATATATCGACAGAATGATAAATATCTGACTAAAATATATAGGAAACCGTGCTACAGACCTGCTTTCTTGCATAGGGCGAGTATGCACGACTCCAAAGTTTTTGATAATATAGTCAAGGGACAGGCAATGAGAGTGTCTAGGCTTTGCTGTGATGACTCTCTACTACATGCTGAATTGGATAAGCTCAAGGAAAGCCTCCTAACAAGAGGGTATAATATTGGAGAGGCTAATAGTGTTTACACAACAGTGAATAGGTTTAGAGAAACCAGGGCCAAACCATATTATTCTAACAGGAACAGAATATGTTCAGGTATAGGCAGCAGTAGTAGTCTGACTAGATTACCTGTGGCACTGCCTTATGGTACCAACCTTTCTATCATCCAAAAAGCTATTTCCAGTAATTGGAATATGCTTATGGTTGACGATAGGACCAGAGACTTGGTAGGTAATCATCCAACATATACATATACATATAGAAATATGAAAAGTCTTAAGCTGCAATTGTGTTACACTGACTTGAGCAGTTGTAGGATGCAGTATAACCAACCTTATTTAGGGACTAAGAAGTGTGGCAAATGTGCTCAATGTAGTTACATAGTTGAGTCCAGATTTTTTAAGCACCCTGACACTGGTAGGCTGTGGGAAATTAGATATGAATCTAACTGTAATACCAAAAATGTGGTATATGTAGCCCACTGTGAAACATGTTCATAGGTTCATAGATTAGTACTAAGCTAACTGCCCTTGCGAGCCATTTTAAGCCTAGCCAATTATCCCTTGTGAGACTCAAACCCTGCACCTTGTGTTTGTAAGGCAAACACCTTAACCATTAGGCCACCTTAACCATTAGGCCACCCTCCCAACATTTATGTGGGCAAAATGAACAGAACACTTAGGGAGCATGTAAGGGACCACGTATATTGTCTTTCTAGGCAACAGGAATATAGTGCCCTAGCTTGTTTTTAAATTTCAAGTATTGCATGTGCAGACTAGCAGTATTAGGTTAGGTGATATTACAAACCTGACCGAACAAGCAGAAGTCAGGTGGATTCTCAGGCTTGCAGCACACAGGGACAGTGGGCTTAATGAGAATATCTCCCTTAAACCTGTGCTTAAGGCGAGACCGTTTAGGTAATATGTATATTTTTAACCTGATATGAACTGAACTGTCATTGTATATATTCTAAGTTGTTTTGCCATATATTATGTTTTATTCTATAACATTTGTATTTTAATTTAGAACATGTAGTACTCAATCCATGGCTATTACTCATTTTTTATCATTACTGCTTTCATATGTTTGTATTTATATGTTTTCTTTCTATATTATATATTTAGCATTGATTTTACTTTGCACTCCTTTACAAGTCTAGGGGAATGACTATTAATTGAATAATTACTTAATTGCAGCATTATAAAAAGAGAATGTGTAAGTGATTTAAGGTACGTCTGAGGAAGCGGAACATAATTCCGTGAAAGCGCTTACGTTGGTTAATAAAGCTGTTTTGTTTTAATCCGCTGGATTGGATTATTTGAGTGCATCCAAGTGAACTACTACCATTGCATTTGAAATTGTACCTTCCATACATCTTCATTTTTGGGGCTGTTTCCTGTATCTATTTTGGGACTAGGACTGTTGCTGGATATATATATATATATATATATATATATATATATATATATATATATATATATATATATATATATATATATATATAAATGCACTTTATTCATCTACTTTTACTATATTTGGGTTTCTTCCTACTTTATTACTTTATTTTGGTTTTGCTGCCTATTCTTAAAAGTGCTCAATTGCATTTATTCTACTGCATTTATTACTGCTTGTTAATAGCCTGATTAAATTGTAACTGTTATGCTAAGCCTTTTGGTTTAAGCACTTGGGCTTCAGGCCAGTTGTTTTAGCTTAAGAAGGTTTGTGATCTGCACTCTTGTGGCAGGACAGGTAGCTTACATCCTTCTAAATTGGGAGTTGCTGATTGTTATTTTAAAAGTGTCTTAGTTCTGGTTTAAGCACTTGGGCTTCAGGCCAGTTATTTTACATTAAGAAGATTTGTGGTCTGCACTCTTGGGGGAGGACAGGGTAGATTCTCCCCTTCTGAGCTGGGAATTTCTGGTTAAAGGCTTATTGTGCCTGCTTATTTGAACTGTTTCTTTCTGAAATTGGTTCACCTTGTTTGCTGTAGCATAGTCTAGATTCAGACCTGCTGAATCTAGCTTTGTTTGTCTAACTTGAGCACTAATCCAAGCCATCTTTTTTTGGAGAAGGTTCCCCTGCACCCAAGTGGCAGGAGTGTGCAGCTGGAGCTTGTCTGATTTAAGACTGTTGGAACAGGGCTCAATTTTAAGCTTTTTTTTTTGGTTAATTGGTTGATTTGTTTAAATCAGTTTGCTCATTTGCTACTGTTATATTAAAAAAAAGCTTGTTTTCCCATCTTTCCTCTTACTAGAGTAGTCCAGACACAGATTTGCTGTATTGAGGACTGTATTATAGCTTCTGAGTTCCCCAGACCTTTTTGTGTTAGAGGGAAGCCTCTCAGCTTATCAGTGGGAGTGATAAGCACTAGGGAGCCTTTTTACCACAAGAGGAGTGGTTTCTAGCTCCCTTTTAACTTTCTGCTTTAAAATCCCCATGTTTGCACGGGTTTGTGTGCCGTGCAGCACCACTAAGCTAAGATAACTATTACCGGTGCCAGAAAGTCTGCTCTTCAATTTTTCCCTTAGATCTTGCTAGTTCTCTTCTCTCTTGCATTTAACTAGCTTACTCACCTAGCACTTCATCTGGTTTCTTGTGGCAATTATTGTAGCACACATAAGTGCTAACAGCACTAAACATCCTATAAGGAAACAGCTCCAGTACTTATTAATAATGACCATCCCTCCTGGCATGTCTAAAGGTAAGTTCCCTGTGCTTTCTCCTATTAACCTGGTGAACTTGGGTATTCTGAGGCAGTGTAGCAACTGCCTCATGTACAGTAACAACCCTCTCCTCTTACCTCCCAACACTCAGACTTGTGAGCGATGCACTTATATATCCAAACTGGAAGACATGCGCTCTCCAGCCAAGACCGTAATAGCTAGTCAAGAAGAGAAGGTCAACACCTGCACCACACCACATGGAACGCATAGCCCTCCAGAACACCCACCATCACAGCTCTCACATAAAAACACAAACCACACACCCACCGTCGTGGAGGCTCTCAATAGAAATCTACCCAAACAGCATAGATCTCCAAATCAGAAATGCACTGGTACACCACAACACAGCACAAATCACAAGACACATAGCTCACCTACACAGTGTGCCTCTCAACCTAAGCCCCTAGGGCAAAACAGCTTGCCCAATACACTAATCATAGGTGACTCGATAGTGAGGCACACTGATGTCCCACTCACTAGGTTAAATAAGGAGAAGGCAACAGTCAGCTGTCTGTGGATCTGACACATAACACATGTACTTGGGTCACTCCACAACAAGTACAAGTATGACTCTGTCATTGTCCATGTGGGTGTGAATGACCTGAGACGTACATCCCTGGACTCCATGAAAAGAGACATGGAGGAGCTCTCAGATTATGTGGCCCAGACAGGTATAACCCTAGCCCTGAACAGCATCCTACCATCACCCAGAATGATACTGCAGTACAAGCAGAAAATGATTGACTTCAACAATTGGATACGTTTCTGGTGTCATTCTAAGGGGATCCAGTATCTGTCTACTTGGGATGATGTGATTGACAGACCTCAATGCTTTGCCATAGATGGCCTGCATCTGTCACCCCTAGGTTTCCAGATATTGGCTAAGGCTCTTGCCACCCCTATACTGCCACCCCTATACTGCCTTTTTAGGCAGTGTTTCAAAGACCAAATTACCACCATAACAGCTATAAATAATTGCAATCTGAGAGCCATGCTGCTCAATGCTAGAAGTCTAAATCTCAAGATGCACTCACTCGAAGCACTCCTCAAAATGGAGAACATCGACATTTGTGCTGTAATAGAGACCTGGTTTAAAGCATCAGAAAGCACCCCTGCACTACCAGGCTATAACTCATTTCACACCTTTTGGCCTCAGAAAATGGGCCAAAGCTCCAAAGGCGGGGGGCGTCTCCATATTCATAAAGGATATACACAACTCCAGACAAGTAGTCCAGCATAATGCATCGGAGATACTTCAGGTACAACTAACAGTGGGTAAATGGCAATTCAGGTCGTAGCCTGCTATAGGTCCCCAACCATGTCCCAAGACTCTCATTCCATGTTCCTAAGCACCCTGAAAGCTACTAGGGTCGAACCCGCCACTTTCATACTAGGTGACTTCACCTACCCCTCCATCAACTGGGAAAACTACTCATGCACCAATACACTTGCTCAACGCTTCCTGGAATTCATTAATTCCAATGCGCTGGACAAGCTCATTCTTACCCCCACTAGAGGAAGCTACATCCTTGACCTGGTTATTACTAACATGGGCAACCATTGCTCAACACCAATAGTCAATTCCTCCCTGGTTAGATCTGACCACAAACTAATTACCATGGAAATCCACATCTCACCCACACCACCAGCAAAGGTAACCACCATGAAAAACTTCTCCAAAGATGACTTTGAGCTCCTAAAAACAGAGGTGGCTAACTTCACTGTACCCATTCAAATGGAAAATAGGTGCATGACCGCTGAATCATACACCAATGCACTGTACGGACACAATCATACATGCATGGAACTAGCCATACCCAACAGAACCAAGATGCTCTCCTCAAAAAAAAGGAAGCCAGTCTGGTGGTCTCCTGCCATTAACAAACTCTACAACAGAAGGAAGAAACTGTTGCTGAAAAAGGTGAAGACCCAAGACTGGAAAAACTCCCTTATTAGCCTCAACAAAAAGTTGAGATCCCTTATCAAAACCTATAAAGCTATCTATGAAGGCAGAATTGTGGCAGACACTAAAAACAACCACAAAGCATTCTACAGTTATATCAGGAATCTCCACGGTAATACCCAGATTTGCTCTGAGTTACTGCACAATGGTACCTCCTATACTGAGCCAACAGATATTGCCAACATACTGGCCAACAGATTCAGTGCCAACTTTACCCCCCCCCCCAAAGGACCAATCACAATACCAGAAGAATGCCAGGCACCCAGCATTGCTGCAGCACAGGTTAAAGCTGCATTGTCCAAGGCCAAGAATACAGTTTCCATGGGACCCGACAATATCCCTGGGTGTGCTCTACATGAACTACAAAGTGAACTGGCACCACACATGTGTGCCCTGTTCAATCACAGCCTCACCTCAGGCTTTGTCCCTACAGAATGGCGTATTGCTAAAGTCATCCCTCTCCATAAAGGGGGAGCAACTACAGACCCTGGAAATTATTGCCCCATTAGCCTGATGGGTCTGATATGTAAGGCAATGGAGCGCATCATCATGGACCTAATTAACAAGAACATAGGTAATCTCCAAACTCTGGATCCCACGCAATTTGGTTTTGTAAATGGTAGAGCATGCCTGCTCAACCTGGTTGACTTCTTTGAGTCAGTCACCAGAGCTGTGGATGAGGGCAAGGCAGTTCATATAACCTACCTCGATCTGGCCAAGGCCTTTGATACCATTCCCCACTCAGGAATTATTGATAGACTCACCAATCTAGGCATCAACACCTATATCACTAGGTGGGCTGCAAACTGGCTCACAGATAGAACCCACTGTGTGAAAGTAGCAGACTCCAAGTCAGACTGCCGACCAGTCACGAGTGAAGTCCCACAGGGATTGGTCCTGGGTCCTCTCCTTTTTCGCGAAAACTTCTCAGAAGTCCAGATCAACATGGAGGGACTCTGGCTGAACAAGTTCACTGACGGTTGCAAGCTGGAAGCCATTATTAACTCCCCAAGTGATGTAGGCATCCTACAGAAAGGCCTCACTGAGACCAACAACTTGTGTCAAAACCATTGCCTTAAGCTAAATGCCAAAAACTACATCGTCATTCCCTTTGGGAAAAACTCAGTTCCCACTAATTACCACATTGATGGTAGCCCACTGAATGCTGAAAGCATTATAAGAGATCTGGGGACACAGGTTGACAGCAACCTCTCCTTTGACCACCACATTACCACTGTGGTCAGAAAGTCCTTCTATGTGGCACATCTCATTACCAAGGGTTTTTCATCCAGGAAGAAAGAGGTCATCATCATCTCTCTCTCTACTTTTCCCTCATTAGGCCAATCATCGAGTATAATGCCCCATTTGGCATGTACCTCACTAAACTCCTGCAACAGCTGGAAAGGCCACAAAAGTACCTCATGAAGAGAATCCTAGGCCTTAAACACATACTGTACATGGACAGACTCAAAACACTCCAGCTTTTCTCTGTCTCATATAATTTTATTTATTTAACATTTGTTAACTGGGAAAGTTCGACTTGGAATGAAGCCAATTTTCAGCAGAGGCCCGGGGAGAAATGCTCCAGATGCATGTCTTTGTAATGTGGGAGGAAACTGGAGCACCCGGAGGAAACCCACACGAATGCAGGGAGGACATGCAGACTCCACACAGAAGGCACCTCAGCCAAGAATCGAACTGGAGAACCTCTTGCTGGGAGGTGACAATGCTACAGCTGCACCACTGCGCCATCCAATATCATCTATTAAGAGGCGATCTCTGCTTGACTTACAAAGCCATGTCTGACCCAGCCCTGTTAGAAATGTTACACCTAAAGAAATCCCAATTCCTCCATACCACACACTCCAGGGACCTGAACCTCATTACCACAATCAACAGAACATTCTGGAGGGACAGGTTCATAACCCAGAGACTGCCCATGCTCTGGAACAGACTTCCCATACATGTCAAGCAAAGCACCTCACTGGCCCTTTTCAAGAGAAATCTTGATGAGTGGATGGGAAATAGAAAGTTCACCTCAAGGATCACTCCAGTGGCTCTACTTGATAGAGGCACCAGGAACTAATGGCGGCATGATGCCAGGGCACTTCTATGGGCTAGGCTTGCAAAGGCTCCAGGACCATTGGCCTAGTACACACCTATGAACCTATGAACAATTGCCATATAAAAAGATATATGTATTTTTTGAAGAATTGTTCTTTGGATTTTTTATCCCCGGGCCGCCACTAAAAAGGGGCCTTGCATGGCCCTGTCAGGATCTCCCAGTAAAAATATGCAAACATACAAACAAGCAAATAAATGAATATTGGAAGCATTATATGCTTTTTCATTTGGTGTATGAAATGTCATGTTTTTATATTTGCTTTCATGCATGCGTTAACATCATCTCAGTATTTCAAGTATGAGTCTTCTTGAAGTCTTGAGGAGTTTGATTTCCATCTTATAGTATGTTTCAGTCACATTATATGAAGCCGACCATCATCTTCTGGTTTACTGCTGAAAGATTTCACTATCAACATTATACAAATGACTTTATGCTGTTTGGTACCCCTCAGAGACTATTCTAATCCTCTCATTGCTTATACTAACCCTTACAAATGCTGATTTGTAAAGTAAAAATGTTCTTTAACAGCTAACACTTACCTGCAAATGGGTTCTACAACTGTAGACTTTTTGTTGTGCCATATCTAACGGTATACACTACTGATTACAGGGCTTGAATATGCCCTTTCCCTGGTTGAACGTAAAAGCTCTCAAAACCATCCCTTCAGAAGTTTTTTAATAAGTTTAGCTGGATCACAATGTTCAGGCTGAGTCAAGCCTTTACTGCTCGGACGTTTATTAAGTCTTCTATAACAAAGAGGGGCATTATTCTTTTTTCCCTCATTGGTACTTCAGCTTCCATTTCTCCATGCCTTTTCTCGATAAACATCAAGCTGTTCTCTACTATACCCCTTAATGTCCCAAAGAGAAAGTGTAGTGATCTTTATCAGGCCCCAGATTACACTATTAATGGCAGAAAAGTCATTTTCTTACATGGCCCTTCCCCTAGTTATGTGCATTTCCTTGTGAAAAAAAAACACATACCTTTAGGTTTGATTTATAGTCTCCACAAAAATTCCTCTTGCAAATGTCACATTGATTATGGCTAACCTGCTTTTGTTTGAAAATGCATTATGTAAAAGATACTCTGCAGTTACACAAAAGTCCTAGCTAAGTTTTGTGATTATATTTGTTTATTTATTTTCATTCATCTTGTTTTGATTACCTTTCCACTACTACCTTACTTATTGCTAATATTAATGTTTAGGTTAAGCAACCAATTGCACCTTATTTAGCCTTCTTTTTTGAATTTCACTAGCACCTTATATAGCTTGTATATATATATTGTTGAGTGTTTTTTTTTTCTGTAAGTACTAACTGAACCAATCTGCTTTGTGCCTGGGTTGTGGCTAGAAAGAGTTTATTGAACAAGCCCACACACTTATTTATGTTTATTTATTGGACAATTGATTTTATTGACAGGGATAGTTTAACTGGGCTATGGTAACCGGTTTCAGGGGACACCAAGAAAGAAAAGCCCCAATCACAGTTTTATACAATAAATAAAAATGTAAAGCTTAAAGTTATAAAACGGAAAATCTAATACTGAAATGTAGCTATAGCAGAGAAAATTTACATTCAGTAAAATATACAGTCATTCCATATTAATACACCCAAATTTGCATATACAGTGAGGTTTAAAATGTCAGTATACAAATTTTTCATTTACAAGTAGGAGGACTGAGAGAGGAACTGCGGGAGATATGAGTATCTGACCTGGTTAACTGATCTACTACAACTGCTAAAGCTCCAGGTGCTCAAATCCCACTAGCTCACAGCCAGGGAATGGGCAGCTTGTAGCTTGCATGATCATCTACTCATGTTTAAACTCCAATACTTTGTTCGGACAAGGTGCATCACCTGTGGGGAGAGAGTGGAGATGGGAGTGCAGGCTGACGTTTTAGCTAGTGATCAGGAAGGCAGTTAGGTTTAGGGAATGGGATGGAAGGTTTAGACGTACAGAGTGGGAAGGGAGTTTCAGGTTTAAGAAGAGGGAGGAGAATATTTGGGTTAGGGAGTGATCAGAGACTTTAGGCTTAAGCAGCAGGAAGGGGGGTTAAGTTTAGGTAGCTGGAAGAGAGCTTGGGGTTATAGAGCAAGTGTGGTGTTTTAGTGTCAGGGAGTGACTGGGTACTTTAGATTTAAGGAGAAGACAGTGAAGATTTAGGTTTAGGGAGACACTGAGGACTTGGGTTAGGGATGGGAGTCCTATGATTAGGATCAAGGACTGGGTGGTAGTTTTTAGGGTTACAGTTAGGGTTCTGCTAGGGCTATGTAGTTAAATAGGGTTAGGTGGTGAAAGTGATAGATAATTTACTAGGATTTGACTGTTGGGAGTTAAGGAACACTCAAATTAGAGCAAGTGGCAACAAATAATTGTGTCTCAAGCTAGTAGCATCCATAATAGACTCCATCTATTCATACATACATACATACCTCCATCCATACATACATATTTAAAACATCTTGTACAGTACATATAGGGTAAGTGTTGAATAACTATGCCACATGTCATAAATAGAGTTTTTTAATACTATAGCACAAGCTATTCCCTGTAACACACAAACCAGACTCCTGGGTATTCATTCCCTTCTCCATTTTTTTGTTAGATAACTGTTTCAAATAAACTGCCTGTTGAACAGAGCTTTCCACAGGTAGTATAGGTTTTTATGAAAGGGCTGTTTTTCTATTCTAGATCAGAGATAAGTTTTTTATCTTTTTAATTGGTAGGTTTTTACCATTCTGTCTTTTAATGATGTCAAGAAAGTGTTTATCTCTTCTTTAGTAGTGTAGTAAGGGGATTGCCGAGATATATTAGCTTTAAATATGTTTTGGTGATTTAATTTGTTACTGTTTGTCACAGTATGACGTTGTCCTGTTCGATTCTCAGCTAGAGCGTCTTCTGTGTGGAGACATGCGTGAATGGGCGTACCTTCGTTGAAGGTTGTGAGTCAGAGCTGGCAACTCGGCACGTAAAAATCTACTGCCAATCATTAGCGGACCGGAGCTCCGCTGTGGTGACCCCTAACCGGGAAAAGCCGAAAGACAAACAACAACAACATACATACATACACACACACATATATATATATATATATATATATATATATATATATATATATATATATATATATATGTATGCACCTTACATCACATAGACATTTTCATCCCTTTATCAATGCCCATTATCAGGATAAGGTTATTTATTCATTCAGGTGTTATTACATTATGCTCATTTCTTGTCACCTGTAAGTAATATATGACAGTTTAACAAGTTCTGTCTTGTAGTCATATGTTTGGTTGTTTTGATCTCCATTTTCAGCCTGTGTGACTCTGAACATGTCATTTATCCAAAGAAATTTTCTGCATCATCACTGGAAAGAAACACCTGTGTCTCATTACCTTACAGGACCATTCACATGTTTTTCTGTAGCACACATGTTCAAAGCATATGGTTTAGAATAATGTGTTCTAGTGCAATTTACTTTTCTTAACATGTGAGACAATGGCAGCAAGAATGTACTTGAGATTTGCCAGAAGCTCTATATTCCCCTTTTTCTCTAGTGTTCTGTAATGCCAGAGTTAATTATGAACTCAGCAGCAGTGGGTGCAGAGGGGCTTGTAGCCAACATAAAGCTCTATTTTTGAATTCTTAACAGTGATTTTGTGACCAAAGTTGTGTGTGTTATTGACAATATTATCATAACTTTGTCCTAAATTGTGGCTTTCCTGATTAACAAATGAATAAAATAAATGCCTAGATTCTATAATGTAAGGTAAATGTTAAATTTAAATGTGTGAGTGAAATGATCTTTAGCTGCTTTATGCATGCTACAGACATCAGCCAGCTTATTAATTTTTTTCACTTGTTGATTTAAAAAAAAAATAACCGATAAACGTAGTGGTATAAGCAGGAGTAAGCACACACATGAAACAATGCATTGAAACATGTTAGTACATATGAACCTGCATGTTGTAACTTGTGAGTGAGTGCAGGTACGGTTACCTTTCGCTTCAAACAACCTGTGATTGCTATAAAATGCGATTTCTCACATTTTATAGCAATGCGTGTTCTTTTTCTGTATTACCCCAGGGCATGGAAGACAGGCTTGACAGCTTCTCCCTCTACTGCAACTAAAATTAGAAGAAGTTCTCTGAAAACCTGAACTGTTATTGTTAACACCAAGTCACTCCTGTACTGTATTTTTTATAATTTTATTTTTGTCCATTTCAAGTATAAAAGATGGCTTTATGTTAATACTCTTTCATTTGAACAGTGAGTATTACTATATTTTCTATCTGCATTGTGGTTTTAGTAATACTGCATTTTCATGTGGTAATCAAGTCAGCTGATACAAAGTTAAATGCGGTTATTAGCTAGTGTGATTGTTGTAGCCTGGGTTAGACATATCACATTTTGTCATAATGTGGTGAGAGAAAGAGAGATATTACATTAAAGAATATTAACACCATTTATAACATTAGCCAGATCCTAAATATGAAGAAAGCATTTGAACTGCATTCCCAGTATTCATAAGACTGCAGGACCATAATTATCTCACTTCCAGGTTTAGAGTATCTTGTTGTACCCCAGACTTATGTGCAGCTCTCAAGTAGACAGATATTTTTAAACATTATTTAGAAGGCAGGTGGAATTTTCTCATAAGCTGTACAGGATGCAAATGTCAGTGCACAAGTGTATCTGTATCCCTACACAACATTTTTTATGTCAATGCACCAAATTGTAATACTCAAAACATTAAAAAGTACAAAGTAGCGAAATGTGACACTAAACGGCTCCCCAAAAATATAAATAATATTTTACAGAAGATATATTAGTAGCAGCTAACGTGTTAGTATGGTATACATATATTTTCTGCTTTCAAAACACACTCTCCATATTATTGTCCTTATTGTATGCATATATAAAAATATTTACAGTGATATGTTTTGTATGTGCTATGAAGTTGTTCTTATCATGCTACTCTGTATGACGATTAAGAGTTCTTTACTTATTGTAACACCTAATTGTTTTTTGCTTTTATTTCCTTGTGCTAGGGTCATGGCAAAAAATGTTCTTATAGAAATTCAGCTACCTAGTTAGCAAATAAAATAAGTACATAAAAAATGAAAGTGTTCTGCTATGTTCCGGAACATTATGTTAATACATTGAGTAGTACCATCACACATGAATGTTGATGCTGTAAGTGTGATACCAGAGTACAGTAATACACAGAAATGTATATAAAACTATGAAGCTTCTAATAGAATGCCAAATATCAGCTGAGCCCATCTGAGATTTCCCACTAGCTGCCATACAGCTATGTCTGTCTCTATTCAGTCCTTGCCATATCCATTATCCTGTCTGCCCTAGGCATCCCTAATATTATCCATAACTCATGCCCTGTCACTGCCTCTGAAAGTTTGCTCAAGACCTCAATTCCTTCTGGAAGAACCTGCATTTCCTTAAAGGATAGTTATGCCCTAAATGTAACATTTTCTTTCCTCATAATATATTTTCATCCCTAGAGAATGATCTCCATACCTCTCAACCTCTTCGAGCAAGAAATCTGGACAAAGCCATAAATAATGGGGGACAAAGGCCCCAAAATAGGGACAATTTTTAAATATTGTTCTTACAAACGTAAAGGGTTAATAAAACAGGTTTTGAATTAGAACAAATTTTCTGAAGGGCATGAAGTCTGAAACTCAAATGTCTTTCATTATTTTCTGACTTCAATCCTCAATTATTTGGCAATGATTTACCACAAAACAGCAATTTTATGAGAAACAAACCAAAAATGTGAGGCAAAAATCTGGACATTCTGTGAAAATCTGAACAGCTGAGAGGTATGATGATCTCCACATTTTCACATATTGAAAAAGCATGACTTAGCAGCAGTTTCTCCACTCTGTGGTATTTATGTCCTATTCTGTTTTCTGAGTGCACATCTTGCTGAGGCTGAATGAAGTCTCATACTTTCATTAAGAATTTATTTACCTTGCTATTGTATCATAAAGCTTACTACATCTGAAAGCATTTTGCTAAGGAAAACAAATAACAGCAAAATACCTATAGCTTGTTTTTATTTTATATCCACTAAGATCATAAAGCTATTCAGGCTTAAAATGTAAGCATTTTTAGTGTCCTAATGAGATATTAGGATGTCATTGTATTTAAAGTTTATGCATAGAGTATTTTATCTCAGATTTTACTGGGTTATGGACACATATCAGATATATCTGTAAGTAAATTAGCAACTCTGCAGGCAGCACAAGGTAGTTAACAGAAAGAAATGTATACCAGCCAAATGCCAAAGGTACTTTGAGAGTTGTGGGCCATGCAGTTAATTTAATATTCTCTCCCCCCTTTCTACCAATGTGTTTTTAACACTATCTTTTACCTGTACCACTTTGTATTATACTCAGCAATTACAACCTTTCTGCAACATATATATATATATATATATATATATATATATATATATATATATAAAATTTATTTGTGTATTTATTTTATAGAAACCTTCTGTGGAAAAAAAAACCTTACTTGCCATATTTCACACTGCATTCTTTGAATCACCTAAAAAAACATAATGTGAGCATAGGAGTCAAATAGCCATCCTAGTGACAAATTAATTTCTCCAAGTATAAACTGTCAGATGTACAAAGAGCAATACAGTTGTAACTGTTAGTTGTGTAATCTAGGAGTTTGCAGAGCTGATCAGGTGTCACATAAACTCCCCTATAATTAATTATTATCAGGGTGCTACCGCCCCATTTTTTGTCACAACAGCAACAGCCCTAACTATCTTGTTTAAAATGCTGCCATCCTCCAATCCCTCCCTCCACTGTCCCATTTTAGAACTCTAGGTTATCTAAGGTTGTTCTGGCACAATAGCTCATTGTGCATGCTACCCAATTACCCACATCTTTGAATTTGTAAAAGTAGTAACCCTTTCACATTTTGTCTGAGCACCTTGCACATGCTGTCCTTATGTCTTTCTCCCCACCAGGGAATTTATTTTGCCTAGCAAAATAACTAAGCCAAAATATAATGGTTTCTTTCACTTATCTGGTCATTTCCCTCCAAACTTAAATTCACAGATTCTTTCTGAGCTCTCACAACATTCTGCTTGGGTGGGCTCTGCCCTGTTCACTCTTGTTGCACTCATGCTTGCTTCACTCCCCTACCCTATCTCAAATTTCTACTCACCCCCACTTACACTCTACTTCAACTTACTACATTTTACCCAGCAAAATCCCAGCCATTCACATACCCACCACTCAGCACACTCACTTCCTGAACATGACTAAACACTGCATTTTTTATTCTCTTTCTCATGCTATTTCTTACATATCACTTCCTGTCTTCCTTCCTTACACATTACATCCCCCTCACTTTTTATACATCACTTCCTGCCTTTCCCCCACTTCTTTCACATCACTTCCTGCTTTTCTTCCTTACGCATTCCCAGGGCATTATAATGAGTACCATTGAGTTTGACTTCCTTAGGAGTTGGAGTGGGGGGAGGGCAAAACTGGCAAAGGGTCTTGTCAATTCCACTTGGAAAAGTTCAGCTGGGGAATTCAGGGATGAGCAAACAGGAAGTCATGGAGAACAGCCTGAGGCTGAGTGGGGTTAGGAGGTGATCAGTGAATGTAATTTTTTGAATTTACAAAGGACACATAAAGCTTACCTGAAAATAAAGAATGCAAAATTCCTGATATTATTTGGAGAGTACAAAATGCTTGAATGTTTTCATTCATTTGCCTGACTTCAAAGGTTGCATTCAGCAACATGAATACCTTTTGGACATCTGCTACCATTTGATGATGAAGACTTAATAACAAGGCCTTAGAGAATCCCACCAGACTAAGCAAGACATTACAATAAAATCTGATATAGCAAACTTGAAGAAATTGTCTAAAACACTGCAGCTTAAATTAATTGCAAAAATGCAAAATGATGTATCTCAGAAACAAAAAAAAAAAAAGAAAAAATATCCTGGGATGGATAGTAATACAAACTTTGAAAAAACATCTAATGGTCATCATATCAGATGACATAATAGGAAAACAATGTGGCAGAATAAAAAGGAAGATAATCAAATACTACAATAAAAAAGTGGCATCATCAAAAGAACACATGAAATTGTTTATTCTAATTTTATAAAATCTTATTCAAAGTACTTACTGTGTGCCATTTTGGAGATCTAATTTTTTGTATAAAAAGACATGTAAGGAGAGATAAAAGCAGCTTCACGTGTAGAGACCTTAAGGACTGGGTCAAAGATGGAATTATCTAGAGAAAATCTAGAGTTCCACCAGCAGCCATTGTTCAAAAATGTATGAGAACAAAAGGACACACACATGAAAACACACACAAACACCAAAATTATAAAGTGAACAGCTCAGAAGTACTACAAGAAAGCAAAATTCCGCAGGAAGTATGATGGGGAGATTGAACAGCCTTCCTAAAAATGAAGAACGGTTGCAAAGAGTAGTAAAATACAACAATAAATGCAACAGATATGAGACTATTCTATACGGGGTTGTAAAATTATCTTCTGATTAAACAGGATCTATACTTCATCTGATGAGTATGTAAATGGGAAAGCTATGTGGCCTGAACAGTCCTTATCTGCCATCACAGACAATATATCTTTGGTTCACAACATATGCAGTAGTTCAGAAAGAGGAAAGAAAACCACATCATAGTGAATGGGACTTTTACATTGTATTCAGGGTAAGTTCCACTACATCATTATAAACCACTGGGAACTTCTGTATTTTGAATTTGTTGAAGTGCAATGAATATGTTATATTTCAAGAATATCTTGTATTTCAACATATCATTTCAAGCCTGCATCAAAGATGATGCGAATTAAATGCCATACATCAAAACACCATATCATTTTCAGGTCTGTATTCAAAATGGATTTCAACTGAAGATGCATCCAAGAAGCATAACGTATTTTCTTCCTCTTTGCATAGCTTTAGAATTTGCCCAAATGATAGACACGAATTTATAACTTGGGTAGCTACTGTCTGAAATACTTCTTAAAACTGTGACTGTGTCTTACAACATTTCTAGGTTATTTGCACATAGATATCTCTTTGCTGTTTATGTGTAGTCTGTGTGTGGAAGTTTAGAAAGCATTTGGCCTGTGGCTGAGTTGTAAAAGAAGTGAAAAAACAATAAAAGTCACAAGTGGTGTGCCACAATGGTAACATCATGAAATAATGACTGCTTGTATTATTGTAGAAGAAAACAGTAGGTCAGCGTTTATTCCTGTGATGTAAATCAGTGGGAGTGTGGGGTATCTGAAAATATATACTAATATAATACAGTCACAAAAAATAAGAAAGCTCAAGGTTAGATGCTGAAAGTGAATACAGCCAGTGATGTGCATGTAACTTGTATATAATTTCAACCATTTTGACTGAATGGTGACAAAGAATTGTTTCAGAGTACATCTCAACCATTTCAAATGGATTGTAACAGTTGACATGGCTGTCTGAAGTTCATCATTTTTACTTTTAACTTTAGAAGCATAAGGTCTGAAGTACAAACTCCACCTGACAGAGATTCATATAAAACCTGACTTTAAGAGCTTTATTCTTTTTGGCTGGGGTTCATAGACAAGCACTCTGTGCCTGTGCAGTGCTAATGTTTGAAACGGTCACACATGAAGAGCCTCACAGCTAAACAGGAATGTATTAAACATTAATAACTGCCAGTAGTCCTAATGAAAAACAGCATAATTTAACAGAATCATACTGTTAATGGGAGAAGGCAGCACTAGGGTTCTGTTTGGCTGAAGCAGTATGCAGTAGGATCCATGTCTGATATGTCACATTAAAAAACATGCTAGTGATAGTTTTCTTCCACCTCCCACACATATGTTAAATGAGTGACCACTTTAAATTGCCAATGCATTTTGCATTCATCCTTGTCTATGTTCTGTCTAGAAATGAAGCAATAGTTCATAATGCCACTTAGGGTGATCAGGTATTCATCAAAAAAATGAAAACAAAAGTTGCTATTTTTGTATTGCAGTTTTTCTCTTTACTGACCAAGGTCAGTGTGAAGGGGTGTCACCAAGTCACCATCCCACCCTCGTTTAGATATGAATTAGTTAATAAACACCAGACTGCCAAGAAAGATTAGAGTCAAACACTGAACAAGTAGCTAAGGAGCTGAAGTCTTGATCTGCAACCTAAATTAGGTAAGTCATGCTTGTTGCTTGATTTAGTTATAGATGTACAAATATTTACAAATGTTGTTTGGAATTCACATTTGCTGTCTTAGTGGTTATTTGGCAGTAGTATAATAGAGGTTTTTTCACTCTGCAAGAAAGAAGATTGTCTGCCTTTTGTATATATTTTTTTGTTTGTTTGTTTTTTGAACCTAGGTCTTGTTGATTTAACTTTTTGTGTTTATATTGATGCATTCATGGGAGGGGGAGTTACATCAAATTATACATATGAGACCCATATCAAGGCTTTATATGTTTTGATATATTAGTTTCACCTATACATTTGCTAATATTGCTGGTAAACTATTGGAAAATGTTCATGTTTACTTTTCTTAGGAGAATCTTAAAACAAATTTATAATGTTTCACAGACATTAGAGAGAAGATGATAATGACACCTTCTAACTGCTGCTACTTTAGGTACTCTTACATTTAACCACCAAGCAATAATGCCAAAAAGGAAGGCCCAAACCAGGATTCAAGTCAAATATATAAAACAATAATTTAGTAAGTGCGTTCGTCCTTAAACATGGGACTTCATCAAAACAAAATACACTAAAGGCACAATGCATTTAAATGCTCTGCCATAAAAATCATTGGATAATAGATTAATTAGTAGGCAATTGTTAAAGCCATCACACAAAAAAGTTACTCTTACAGTAAAATATCTTACATGCATTAGATTAGAGCAAAGTAAACACCTCACTCAAGAAAAGAAAATCTAGATATAACTTGTTCATTTTTGTATCATAGCATTAAAACTCAGAAAGAAGATATATATATATATATATATATATATATATATATATATATATATATATATATATATAGGATTACTTCATATGACTGAAATTTCATTTGACTGAATTTCATTTGACCAAGATCATAATACCGAATTTTCAAAATACTGGAAACTCACTTGACTGAAACATATAATGCTGAAACCTTACAATGTTAAATTTCAACATACTAAATTGTAAACCCCAGACATGCACACTTACAACACCAATTACTAACTCTTTCCAGAACTTAAAACCTACTTACGTACCCTCTTAACACAAACCAGACAATATAAAACCAAACTAGGTAGGGGTCTATGCCCCCCAGACAACCCCCCCACATCCCCCTAACTATATATACTAACTCCAGGATCAGACTATAGTGAAGAAAAAGGACATATACCTTTTACTTACCTTAATGTAGTCTACACGCTGCCACTACTATGTCGAAATTTAGCATTTTAAGGTTTCAGTATTATGAGTTTAGTCAAGTGAGTTTTCAGTATTTTGAAAATTCGGTATTGTGGTCTCGGTCAAATGAAATTCAGTCAAATGAAATTTCAGTCATATGAAGTAGACCTATATATATATATATATATATATATATATATATATATATATATATATATATACTGTTACTTTCAGTTATTATAACCAAATAGTTCACCCAAAAGGTATCTCATTCAGCTCATAAGTCCATAGGGTTCATAGGTTGTTATTAACCATACGGTCTTGGAGACCATTGAGGAGCATGACCTAAATGACCCAGACCACATCCTGGTTAAGTGATTTGCTCAGATTCACACAGCAGGCAAGTGAAGGCTGAGGAAGTCAAATCCTGTTTTACAGGAAGTAGCACATTAACAGCTCACTCATTTAGTGCATAACAATTGAAGAATGAACCGCATGTCATACTGGTTAGGACATGTTTAGGATTAAGTTTCACAAAGCATTTGAAACTAGCTTGGAAAATTATGATTCATCTGTGCTACTTGCATGCACATTACATAGCCGCATCCAATCATATTCTCTTTTGTAAGATGTAATGATAATTTACCCTCCTTCTATGGCATTTTTACCAAAGCTTCTGATGAAGAGTCCTTTGAATTAGGAATGACCAACCAACCTTACTTCTACTACTCCAAAGGCACTATTTCTGACCAATCATGTTCTATTCCCATTTTAACTTAGTGAGTCCTGCATCCGTAGATATGAGATTGTAAAAGTCTGGGTGTAGGACTGGTAGAATCTAGCTCCCAGGCACCAGGACTGCTCAGATAACTGAACTCTCTCAAGCTGCTAATATGTCACCCATTTAAGTCACTTTGCCATACTAGAGCCTGCCTCTTCAGGTCAGGTCTTCTCACTATTCATTCCAAGAGGACAGGGAAAATGGCAAATGGACTTGCAAATTTGATTTTTCCCCCTATTCAGAATAGCTTTGTAGTGCATTGCAAGGTTAGGGATTTTATAGAACAAGGGAAGGGGGACATTAGGCACAGATATCGCTCTAGAAATGTTCAAATCATTGAAGGAACCATAACTTTTTTTTGCTCCTATGACATGATTCATCTTTGCCATAGTTATGGCTTTCACCATAGGTAAGTGTGCCTGTAGCAGAAAATAAATAAATGAAATAAAACAAAATAAAATAAAATAAAATCTCATAAAAATCACTTAACTAAAAGGTACACAGTACCCGATTTGTTCAGGGAAAGCATGCAATACTTGTGCCTGCACAAATATGCTTCAGTTCAACAAAACTACTGAGCATCAAAGAAAAAAATGCCTTTCAGAACTATTTATTTTTAAAAGGTTGGAAAAGAAAGAGAAGTAATCCAGCGAGTAACATGCATCATGCTCCAAATCTCTGAGATCCAGTTCAGTCTGTTAGGAACATAGGAATATGCTAAGTAAGCGGTCACATGGACCATGCTATGCCTAACCATATACACCTGTAAGCAGAAGAACATAAAAGATCTTATTAAATTTTCAAGCAATTAATAGTGCTCACCTCTCAAATTAAACCATGCCATACATGGTAACCCTGGTGTAAATGTGCGTCACCCCTTCCAGTTATCAAGACTGGCCTTAAAGGTAACTAAAGCAGTACTTTGTTTTACTTTGAAAGGTAACTTATTCCATAGGTTAGGAATATGTTGAGTTTTTAAACTATCTCTCCCATGAGTCTTGTTCATTTATTGTTGTGGATTTAAGCACTTAATGAGGTGTCCATAGAGCCAGTGGTTTTGTGAAGAAACAGGAGGTCAAATAGGACTAAGTCTTTCATGGATCAAAAAGAGAGACACAGGTCACCTGGCAACAACCTGCTACCAGTTATAGAGGGGCCTGCTGATCTATAGTCATGTGATGCCTAGCCTACCTCCTGAAAGGAAGAAAGAAAATGTGGGTAGGAAAAGGCTCCAGAGTTTAGTCATTCAAGGTGAAGCATAGGAATGGCAAAGAAAATATTATTTGGAATAGGTCACACAAATGTGAGTTAAAGACAAAGTCCCCACTTTTTATGGTTCATGTCGTTTATTTAATTTATTTAGTTACTTTGCAGTACAACATGGAAATCTTTGAAATGGTATAGTAAAGATAAAACCTGACTGACTAGATGAGCCTGATGATCACAAATATAGATACACAGTAATTGGTCATTTAAACACCATTTTAATTTCGAGTATTATCTATGCCCTGTCCCCACTCAGCCCTTGAGGAGGAATTCTGTCTTCTCAGGTTTAGATTATGATCAGCTGGTAGTGGCAATGAAGTAGATGGAGCAGAAGATCACATCCTAAGTTATGACATTTGTCCCCAAGGTTTGGGACATCAGATGATGGTCCCCTCTGTTTCCAGCTCAGACATACTGATTACTGATGCTGATGTTGCTGGGCCCTCCAGTGTTCATTCCACATTAGTTGGCTGTCCAAGGAGCAAGCCCCTGATATTGTTCTCAGTGATGCTGGGTTACTTGCTATTTCCTTAGCCGATATCAGTACCCTGACGCTGGCCTACCAGACAATAGCCTTATTCCAGTACTGAGTATCCTGTCATCAATATGTGAAGTGGCATGTGCTCATCAAAAGCGTGTGGCCCAGACCATTTTATTCCCTTCTCTGGCTCCCATCTCCTATGGCAATCACTCTACAATCCCTTCATTATTTTCTCCTCTGAAATACCAACTCACTTCCTTACCTCCTAGCCAAGCAAAAGCTCCATAAAGGTTCTTGATTCATCTATATCACCCTGCCCAGATTCTAAAAGACTGCTCAAACCTAATGCTAATATCAAACACCTGGATACAACTCCTGAACTCAATCACATTTTTCAGAAGGTATGCAAAGGAGAAGGATGCTTCTCCCCATCTATTCTTTCTGGAGAATCATGATTTTGCTTAGTTCCTGAAACTATGCAGGTAAAAGGTTGAGTGGCCACTGGAAACTGTATCATTCCCACATAGAAGTTTTCAGGATTGTGTAATAGCTTACCAGTGTCCTTAGGTGTTGCTATCCCCTACTGGATATCTTGTTGATTTTCACAGACTATGCATGGGATCTCTATGACATTGTTACTCATCTTTCATGGAAGACAGACAGGATTCTTTGCTCCCCCAAGACTGTAATGTATCAGAAGATATTCCTAGGGTAGTCCTTGCCCTTATATATAAGTAAAAACATGGCATCCAGGTCTAAGAAAGTCATAGTGCCATTTTATTTGGCCCTTATGAAACCTATCATTGAGTATAATAAGGATAACCTAAAAGCCCTCTCTCTATACTTAGTCTCCTACAAGTTACCGATAGGTGATCTATCCCTGGCAATCAGGGCATCCTCGAATCCAACTCTGATGGACCTTTTACACATCTGCAAAATGAGCAGCATCACAAGCACTAGATAATAAGGGTTTAAATTTTGCTTGTGACATAAGTAAGACATATTGGTGAGACAGATATGTGTCTCAGAGGATCTCCATGCTCTGGAACAGGCACCCATCCATATGACGCAGAGTCCATCCCTAACCCTATTTAAGTGTAACCTTGACCCGTGAATGGGAAATTGGAAATTCACCCCATGTAACACCCCCCCCCATTTCAGTGACAGACAGATGCAAAAAGTAACTATGCCCAGACTAACATACCCACCCCCATATAACCTTTATAAACTTCCCAGTTTACATATCCCATCCTAATAAATGCCCATTATACACAGGGACACAATTGGGTTGGGTTGCATGGCTGGGCTTTTAAAGGCCTTAGTAGTCATTAGCTTAGGATATACCTATTAACTTATAAATCTGAGCAGAACCCTACTCAGAGTCCCATCCACACACAAGGAATCATAAAGTCTAATACAGTTCAGCAAGCATGTTTGCATTTTTCACTTTTGCTTTGAGTGCATTGAACTGCTTCATACCTTTCAAGTATACAGATTTTTGCTGAATGCTCAGATTGTTGGTCTCTTCCTCATAGAATCTGTGGTTTTCTGGCAAATCTGGCATAGAGTATTCCCTACATACCAGGAAATGTCAGGAATTCTTTACCTGGAGAAACTTCAGTGCCTGCTAGATGTGTCACACTCCCTCAACTCTTCTCATGAAGGCCACCCCAAGACTCTGAGAATTTCAGGTTCATTGGTAACAACACCTTGCTAGCACATAGGAATGTAATGTGAGATACTACATGAGATTACTACAGTGGATACTCAGAATGAAATGGATTTAGGACACGGACTCTCTACGGGCAAATGTAAAGGTACCTAAGGCCTGCGAGATGTATGCCTATGGAAAGTTCAAAGACCACAGATATTTGGGTCTATATTAGAACACCGAACATTTGAAATGTCGGGTGTTCTAATATTGACCCGTCTTCAGCGAACGCTGAAAATATCAAAGTAACAGGAAACCAAATTCTTCCTAGGGAAAGAATTCAATTGTCTGTTTCTGTTGCTTCGTTTTTTTCAGTGCTCTGGTGGCAAGTTACGGGTCGGGTTCAGGTAAGTGTGCGATTGTGTGGACATGTGGGTTAAGGTGGGTTAGGTGAGTTTGGGTTAAGGTGCGGGTCAGGTAAGTGTGAGATTGTGTGGACGTGTGGGTTAGGTGAGTCAGGGTTAGGGCACTGGTGATGTGACTGTGCAATAGTGATGGACCTTAGGGTTAGGGTTTGGGTTAAGGTAAGTGGAAAGTTAGTGGTGTTTGTATAGTTTATTGTAGGGTTAGGTGTTAGAGTTTAGGTGTATGTGTGTGGATTGCTGTTTGTTTGGTGTGGTTGTGTTGTGTGTATGTGTTTTGGAACAGCGGATTTTTTCCTTAGGAAAAAATTTGCTGTTCCAAATGTTCAATGTTTTTTTTTTTTCGATTGCTAGGGTTCGATATTAGAACACCCGACATTTTGAATGTTCGGTGTTCTAATATAGACCCAGATAATTGTGGCACTCAGAAAAACAACAGTTTAATTCTGATTAAGTGAAATATATGCCATTTCTAAGGCTGAAGTATCTTGGAGTATTTTTCAATTGACCTGAGGTGCAGTGACCTTAGAGTTAGTATATCCAAGTAGCAGCAGTGTGAGGGTGCAAGATTGGAAGTCCCTCTTCCTGCAAGAATGTGTTTTAGGTGTAAGAACAAGTTTTGGAATTTATTTATTTCTCAGAATCACAATTTCATTTCCAGATTGCAGTGGCTCACAGTATCAGGTCTCATACGACTGAAGCCCTGATAAAGATATCTCTCTTCCAACTTGATTGTAGACAAGCATTGCATGAGTTCCTCATCCGTTGGGGGAATAACCAGTAATGTGTCCTCCTTGAGATGGTGAAGCCATTACCAGAAGCATGCAGTGCAGGGTCTCTGTCAGAATGTGAGGCATCACTCCACAGTACTGTCCTAGGAATTAAAGTGATATTTTCAGTACTATCAAGTCTGTTTTCCCACCTTTCCTCTTATTCACATTTTGACTGTGACTTTGGATGAGAAGTTAAACTGAGGTCCCATCTGCTTGAGTTGATGGTAGCTCATTTTGGTGTAAAAGATACAATGAGACATACTGAAAAGAGTAGGGGAAATTCCCCAATGCCCTGGCTAAATTTCCCCTAGTAGTATAAATACCACCTTGAGTCTCCCACTGAAAACAGACCAATAGTGTACTGGGACTAACCTAATCTACAAAGGGAAATAAATAAATAGGACTGAAACCAAGAACATGTTCCTGGCCTGGTACATACGTTTATAGGTTCAAAGGTGATTGCTAGGCTAATGACACCAGGGGGACTTTTTAAGCCTATCTGTGCTTCCTAAACATATCTGACAAGTTTTGATACACTAAGATTGTTTTAAGGGGTGTATGTGGGCTTGGGCATTGGTAGTCAATCATTTACAGGATGCCTCTGTCTATTAGAGCCATAGGTTCCACACCAGGGATAAATTTCCAATTTCCCATCCACTGATCCAAGTTATACTTGAATTGGGTTAGGGAAGAACTCTGCTTCAAATGGATTGAAAGCCTGTTCCAGAGAAGGGGTAGTCTCTGAGAAACATACCCATCCCTCCAACATGTTCTGTTTATGTTGAAGATGAGGTTTAGGTTCGTAGTCCTGGAAATTATCATGTTATCTGTTTTGCAATTGTGCAAAATATCCATCAAAGTGGAATAAGAAGATGCATTGCAGGCCAGGTATAGATCACCTGTCAGCAGCCTGTAAGAGACCAAACACAAGGAGAGGGATTGGAGGCCATCTGCCCAAGACATGTTGTTTACTTCTTTATTTATTTTTGTGAGAAAACTTTGCGGATGCTCTAGTTGTTGTATATACCTGGTCAGGTAAATATTAAAGGGGCATGGTGTTCAAAGATTGGTGTAATCAGAGCTGAGTTCAATGAAACAATGTATCCTTGGATCTAGATGCCATACCCTTGCTTATATGTTGTGCAACATAGAATGATTTCCTTACTACAACAGACACATGATGGTTAAGGGTCAGGTTACTGTCTACATGCATTCCCAAATCCCTGACCTGTGGATCTACTTTTAGTCATGTATTATCAATGTGGTAATCTCCAGGTGTAGCCATCTTTCCACATGATACTATTATGCATTTCATGACATTGAGTTTTTGTCTGTGGTCTGTATCAGTCCTTCTTGGAGGGTATTTGTGTCTTTGGGGTATTCTATGACTGCAATTACTTTCCAAACATCTGAAAACTTGGTCAGGTAGGGGCCCTTGATGTTGGCTTTAACTTCAGAGAAGTAGATGCCAAAAAGAAGCAACCCCAGTACAGAGCCTTGAGGGACTCAGCCAGTGACTGACCTCTTTATGGAAGTAGACTCACTTGTCCTAACTTCTTGGATCCTATCTGTGAGCCGGCTGACTATCCGACAGGTGGCATAGAGTTTTATACGTAATTTTGTGAGTTTGCTGACAATGCCATGTTGTATTGAATGCTTTCGCCAGGTAAAGGTAGGCAGTATACACCATTTTGTCTTCATCCACTGCTTTGGTGACCTTCTTGAAGAAGTCCGCTAGGTTGAGTAGGTATAATCTACCCTTGATGAAGCCTAGCTCAGTTGGATCCAGTGTCTGAAAGTTTCTTATATCACTGTTTATCATTTCCATAATAATTATTTCCATGGCTTTACATATGAGACTGCAGTTACCCAGAAACCCTTCTGCAAAAGCAGGAGGCAAGCACATATACCTCCTCTGTAAAGAGGCTATGGGAGTCTAAGAATGGGCCTTCCACAACAACCTGCTCTTTTTAGAGGTCTATTTTCTTGAAGAAACATTCTAGGACAAGTCAGAATCGGTATGCAGATGTTTATTCCTCATATGGCATTGGTCAGTCAGACAGCTGTCCTTCAGATGTTAAAAGTGGAATAAGTTTACATGTAATTTATTTGTTTCCCCACCCAGTAAAAATGCACACATTTCTTTTCAAGCAGAGATACACCAACCATAGATGTCATCTTTACCTTGTCCCCATGATCTTTTCCCTCCATCCCCTGATTTTGAAGTGTTTCTTCAAGATCAAGCAATTAATGGCAATGTTAATCCTTGTGGCTCCTTATTGTCTGTTTTTCACTGCATGACAAACATCAGGTATCCTCTCCAGAGAAGCTCCCTTTAATCTCGCTGATAATATTCCATCCCTCTTGGAAACCATTCCTAGAAATCCACAGCCTCAAACTGTATGGCTACACTGGTTTCTAATAATTATGTCTTTGAATTTTCCAACTGAGTAGTGTCCTTATCTCTCCACTAAAAAAATACCTATAAGGACAAATTGGACAGGTTTTCTATCTAGACAGGGAAATAAGATGTACTCCATTAATAAACTCCAGTCACCATTGTCCCTCTATATCTATCAGTTGATTATTGATTGTTGATTCAGAGCCAACCATTAAAGTACTTTGTAAGCTAATTCTTTTTTTTATGTGACTCAGGTGTTCAAGACACTGTCCTCATGCATGGTCTGCAAGGTAATCTTGAAGGGTGCATTCAAGCTCACACTCTGGGTCAGCAATTTGACTCACTCAAGGTATAGGTGTGTGTGTGTGTGCGTGTGTGTATGTATGTGTGCATGTGCGTGTGTGCGTGTGCGTGTGCGTGTGTGTGTGTATGTATGTGTGTGTGTGCGTGTGCGTGTGCGTGTGTGTGTATGTGTGTGTGTGTGCACATGCATGTGCCGGGGAAGTTCATTTTACCCTCATGCCAGGTAGAAGCTTCAGTGCTATTCATGTGTCTCCCCCAGACATCAGTCTCCCTGATAGTCATTACATCAGGCACAACATTTTGGAATTTCAGGCCATTTTGGCAGCACCCCTATATCTGGCCTTTCACAAACATATAGCCTTCTTATGCACTAATCTCTTTTTCAAAGCAGAAGTAACCACAAAATCCAGTATGAACCTGCCACTCATCTCTTCGTCTCCTTTGCCCAACATGCCAACAAAGGAGAGTATGCTTTCTTCTGCATAGATGTGTACAGATAGCTCAGGTATTACTCAGGCAAAACCTTTCAGAAAGATAATAATTTTTTTTTTTTTTTGCTAAAAGAAAAGAGGAAAGGATGTTACCAAATGATGCCTGTCTAAATGCTGGTGGTCTGCATTATGTTTTACTATAGAAATATGAATATGAATAAAACCTGCAAGGTCCCCCTGGAGCATTCTCAATAAGAGCCCTATCAATGTTTGAAGCTTTTCCACAAGCAGCATTAGGTAACATTTCTGCTGTTGCAGTGTAGTCTAATACTCCCCATAAGGCACCTCCCAGATGGACTAGCTGAGAACCCTAAACCTATCTGTCCCACAGACAGAGCTCCCTGAAATTAGATATAACATTCATGGATGAGTATCCTGATGTTGGACTGCAGGTAAGGCTCTGCTTGTAGCATAAGCCACCATCCCAACCAACATGCTCTTTGTCTCATTCCTTGTACAGCCATGCTGAGTAAGAGGTGGACAAGAAGGATCTATAAAGGTACTATGGCCAGAAGGCAGAGACACTAGCAGTCTAGAATGGTCAAGACATCTTACTGCATGTGGAATAGGTCCTATCTATCCAGCAATTAGAGTTTCTACATACAGAACAAGAGATATAATAAGTGCCTGCAAATTGCAGCTTCCTTTTCAGTGTCTGCCTCATCTCCATCCCATAATTCCTTAAAGGCTCAGTATCAGTAATACTGGAACTGAAAGCTGTCAATTATGTGTAATTGTTACAAAGAGAAATGCATAATGGATGGTGTGGAAATCTCTAGAAAACCTACATTTTTTCATTAATGTTGCAACAGTTAAAAACTGTGAAAAGACATAAAATCCCCATTTCCTTTTTTTGTAGAGATGCTGTAAAAGTGAAAATACATTAAAAGCTGGACAAAATAAGGATTTTTTTTGTGTAACTGCTGTGAAATTTTTTTAACACAAACACACGCACAGACACACGTACACACATACACATGCTTACACACACATGCAGACACACACACGTACACACACACACACACACACACATCACCTAGTAATATTTTTTATTGTGGAAATGTTAAGGATATACATTGTAGGATATCTTTCAGTCTAGCTGTATTGTTCCCGGGAGGGATATAAAGAACAGTAATACATATTTGTTTATAATTGTTTGAGGAAAGCAATAAAAAGCTCTGCTGAACTGAATTTTGGTGATGGTTAGCTGTACGAGGACGTGGTAGGTATTGGGAAATATTAAAGCAATGCCACCACCTTTCCTCTTTATAAGGTCTTTACAGATGATATTATGGCCAGGATGTATAACTTTGGAGTCGTTTATGCTGGGTTTAAGCCAAGTTTCAGTTACAGCGAGAACATCAGGCTTATATTAGGTAATAAAGACATGTAGTTCTTCAGTAATTTTATTTTTTATACTTCTAACATTTCTTGCGGCAAAAATTAGATTACCAGATTGGGGACTGGCTGTTCTTGGGTTACAGAAGTATGTGGGACAAAATTATCTTTTTGTTCATTGTGATAGGCCATGATTAGGGTGAATATCTCCTCCTAAAAGGATTTTAGTATATCGGGGAATAATCCATACTTGTTTTTTGGAGAGGAATCTTACACTTAATTTTGTTTTAGTTTGAAATGCAATTTCATTAGCCTGTATTTGGAATAAAGGTGAGTGGCAATATTAAACAGGTTTCGTGCAATGTGTGGGAGTGAAAAGAGGACGTGTGGCTAGATGGTTGGGACAGAGCTGGAGAGATGTTGAGAGATGTTATTGAGTCATGTGTAGGATGAAAGATAGAAAGAAAGCAGAAGATAAGTTGAAGAGTAGCATAATTAAATACAGAAACCTGTAATTTATAGGTCAGGTATTAGGGAAGTAGCAATGAAGAAGGAAAAAAGAAGTTGTAGGACAGTAGGAGATTTAGTGATGGTGGATTCTGAAAAGTGGAATAGGATAGGTAAGGAGAGGAGTCTTCTTTTTCTTTCAGCTTTTTCCAGTTAGGGGTCACCACAGCAGATCACCTGTCTGCTCATGATTGGCAGTGGAGTTTTATGGTGTCCGGTTGCCAGCCCAGCACCCAACCTTCCACAGAAGGCACACACATGCACGCACTCATGCCTAGGGCCAGTTTAGAGTGTCCAATCCATCTACAGCATGTCTTTGGGATGTGGGAGGAAACCGGAGCACCTGGAGGAAACCCACGTGACCACAGAGAGGACATGCAGACTCTGCACAGAAGACACCCCAGCTGGGGATCGAACCAGAGAATCTCTTGCTGTGAGGCAGCAACGTTAACCGCTGCACCACTGTAGGTAAGGAGAGGAGTATTTTCTATAAAAGAAGAGAGGTAAGTTATCCTAGTATCTTCTCTGGAATGTAAGGAATAGAGAGGTAGTAAAGGCTAAAGTATAGTGATGTAGTCAAAATAAGAAAAATAGGGGTCATTTGGGAAAAGAAAAAGGTAAGAACGTGGAACAGATATGTACTACTAGGGAGGGTGTGATTATAAATGGATATAGTGCAAAGCAGTATTGGAGGGAAAAAATAGTTGAGAATGGGGCTAAAAATTAAAAAGAGATAAGGAAGTCAGTTTATAAGACAATTTATAACTGAGAGCAATCACTTTATAGTCAGAACAAAGCAATTAACAAAGAGATGTAAGTAAAACATGTTTTCTGTCATTACCTGAGACTAAATACCTGGCGTATGTAGTACTAATCAAGCAAAAGTTGACAGTGGCCAACTTTGTGAAAGGTCCTTATAGTGCACAGGCTATTTCACAGTGACTTTCAATCACTGAGTAGGTATGTATTTAATCAATTAAAGTTAATATGCAGCAAGGTTCCTCATGATAGCTATGCTCACATGAAACAATGGCAAAAGTCTCAGTAAACTTTGTGAGAGAGCTCCTGCAATATCAAGGTCAGATGTAGTGATGACCACAGGCTCTGAAATGAAAGAAAGACAAAATAAACTCTACTAAGCTGTACAATTATATAGAGGCAATACGGTTAGTATGTATTACACTAAACAGAGATGGAGAAAGAACCACAGTAAGTCAGCAAGAGAATACAGGGGAAATATGAGAGTAGAGTGAGTGTTGCTAAGGAAGTGTATGCATGTAAGTTCAGAGCAGTTTTAGCAGGAAGTATACTGATAGAGAAACACAGTAATGCAGTGTAAATATACAGCTGTACTGAGCAAATTATCAGAACATGGCACTACATTGATCGGTACAATATAACACCATCACTTAGGATAATACATGGTATTAACCAGTACGCCAAAATATTTGTAATGTACATATATTTATATACACACACATATATATATATATATATATATATATATATATATATATATATATATATACACACACACACACACACACACACACACACACACACACACACACACACACACACACACACACACACACACACACACATATGGATTCACTTTATAATCTCGAAATACTGAAATCTCGAATTTCAGTATCCCGAGACTATAAAGCCGAACATTCAGAATATTGAAACCCCAAAAGCGTGAAATTCAAAATCGTGACTTTTAAATACACCCTCCACCACACAAACAAATATACATACACCTTCCTCCCCACACTACAACAAACCAACAAAATACACACAGACACAACAACGCAAATACACACACACCTACCCTACGTATAAGCAGGGGGCCAAGCCCCCCTGCACACCCCATACCCCTGCTACTTATATATACTAACTCCAAGGTCGCACTAAAAAGACAAAGACACTAAACCCACCACTACATACTTTATATTCCCCTTGCACAAACACACATCACATACATACAAACACCACCACTCTCAATACTTACACACTCACACTCTTACTGACCAACCCTAACCTACACATAAAACTTCCCAATACTCTCACATACACTCACATCTCCACCCAAAACCCTTAAAAAAAACCAGCACTTACCTGAATTTCCATATATATCCACATAACAGCAGGCAAACCATATCCCACAGCACACCACACCTTACAAACACAGCAAATCCCATGTAGTGCGCCACCACAACCGCGGATTCGACATTTCGAATTTAATCAAGTGCAGTTTCACTCAACACTTTCATCTCGAGATACTTAAATTCGACATTTCAGTATTTCAAGATAGTAAAGTGCTTATATATATATATATATATATATATATATGCTGGAGCCATGTCAGACTCAAAGCCTGTCACAAGTGGTGTCCCACAGGGCTCAGTCCTGGGTCCACTCTTGTTCGGCATCTACTTTTCTGAAGTACAAGCAAACACAGGAGGGTTATGGCTGACAAAGTTTGCAGATGACTGCAAACTGGGCGCCATAGTCGAAAACACATCTGACACAGATATCCTCCAGAAGGGCCTCACAGAAATGGATAACTGGTGCCAGAGCCATGGCCTGAAGTTAAACGCCAAAAAATGCATAGTCATACCCTTTGGGAAAAACAAGGCTACCCCTAGCTACCATATAGGTGGCAATCCACTGAGCACAGAAAAGTCATCAGAGATCTGGGGACCCAGGTTGACAGTAGCCTTCGTTTGACACTCATGTTGCTAAAGTAGTTAGGAAAACCTTCTATATCACCCACCTGATCATGAAGGATTCACATCTAGATCAAGGGAGGTCATCGTCCCCTGTACTCATCACTTATTAGACCTATGATTGAGTACAATGCCCGTTCGAATGTATCTGACCAGACACCTGCTGCAGCTTGAAAGGCCCCAAAAGTTCCTCACCAAAAGGATAAAGGGTCTCAAAAATATGTCTTATGCTGCCCGACTGAAAGAACTCCAGCTCTATTCAGTCTCATACCGCTTGCTCAGAGGTGACCTGTGCCTGACATATAAGGCCATGTCAAACCCAGATTTGATGAATATGCTTCACCTCAAAAATCTAGATCCCTCAGAACCACAAGGGCGGGAGACTTAAACCTTGACACGGTTATAAATAGAACGTGCTGGAGGGACAGATTCATCACCCAGAGACTCCCTATGCTGTGGAACAAAATCCCGGTACATGTGAGGCAGAGCACCTCTCTGGTCTTGTTCAAGAGGAATCTTGACCAATGGATGGGAGATTGCAGATATACCCCAGGGATTACTTCAGCGTCACTGCTTGACAGAGGCACAGCAAAATGATAGGCATAGTTTTTATTCAAACTAAAGGGGTGGCGAAAGCCACATAACTATGGGCTAGGCTTATAAATGCCCTTGGGCAGATAGCCTAGTATGAACCTATGAACCTATGAACCTATATATATATATATATATATATGTATATATCTACATAAAGCTTATCCTATCTGAATTAAATTGATACACATATAACACACTACCAAAATCTTTTCTGTGGTTTACACAGTCTTAGAATAAATAGAAGTATAATAACATATGACACATACCTGCTCTATGGAGGAAGATGGTGACTCAGTGTAAGAAGAGACAACACTGAGGATATATCTAGCAGTACATTCTACTATAGTGGCAATCCCATACCCAGGTCAATTTATAGGTCATTTTATAACTGAGAGCAATCACTTTATAAAACGAAAAAACAACACAGGCTCCGATCTGGCTAGAATAACTCCAAAAAGTTTAATGTGAAGAGCTTTTTGTCTTCCACCTTTGGAAGACTTCTTCAGACAAAAGAAAAAAATTCATACACAGTTTTAAAATGAAAAATGGCGCCAAAGCAAAGGACAGTAATTGAATTCAGCCACCATTCAATTAACTAATTAAATACTAAGTTAAATAATTAAAAGTGTTCTGCATCAAAGACCTTTTTCTTGTGTTAAAAAAGCTCATGTCAGCAAAATAAGATCATTCATTTAAAACTTCTGTTTAAAACTTTCATTTTAAAAAACAAAATGCAAAACTGTACTCTAACATAAAGTAAAGAAAAACTGAATGAAAAGCATAAATGTAGGAACACATAGTTTTAACTATGTGCTTGGAGTGTAAAAGAAGAAAGGAACATAATAATAATAAGTATAAAATGAGTACAAATATAACAACAGACTACTGTTCACAACACCAAGAGGTGACAGTGTCTGAAACAAAAATGTCAATAACTATGGACATGGTGTCAAATACCTAAAAGTACAAATACATACAGTAAACTATGTTCTAAGACCTTAGAGGATCTCTGTTCTAAACATGTTGAAAATTTTGAAAAACAACATTTTTGTACTAGACTATAAAAATGTGCAAAGGAACTCAAGGCGAAAAACAGGAATAAACTACAACAGTTGCTTCCTTTTGCTAACATGAAATGAAATACTATATGTCACCTCACTAGACTTCTCAACTTCAAAATACAAGTCAAAGATGTGACCTCATTTAAACCAGGGGGAGTGTAGGAATTCAGTCTAAGCTGCCAAACAAGTTCACCTTTCTCTAATAGTAACTGATGTGGTCCACCTTTTTCATCAACCACTACCTGATCTATCATGTTAAACAAAAAAGCACAGGTAGGGTTCACGTTACAGTGTCTCGCTAGGGCATTGGTACTACACTTTTTCCTTATATGATATGTGTGTTCATAAATCCTCTCTTTTAATTTCCTGTCAGTTTTGCTGATATAAAAAGCCGGACATGACTGACAGGAAGCCAGGTAAACCACTGATTTAGAACTACAACTGTACCGGCCTCTGGCTTTAAACATGTGTTGATTCACTGTGAAACTAGACCCTGTAGAAATGAATTTACAATAATTACATGCCTCACATTTGTATGTGACCTCAGTTCTAGTGGGTTTCATAATCGTACTTTCCATGATACTTTTAGATTTCTACCTTTTCTAAAAATAATAACTAGTTTGTCACAAAGTGATAGATCAGGTAGTGGTTGATGAAAAAGGTGGACCACATCAGTTATAGGTTCATAGGTTCATACTAGGCTATCTGCCCTAGGGCATTTATAAGCCTAGCCAGAGTTGTGTGGCTTTCACCACCCCTTAGGTTGAAGAATACTATACCCATTAGTTTGCCGTGCCTCTGTCCAGCAGTGATACAGAGATGATCCCCGGGGTAAACGTACGATCTCCCATCCACTGGTCAAGATTCCTCTTGAACAGAGCCAGCGAGGTGCTCTGTCTCACATGGACTGGGATTCTGTTCCACAGCATAGGGAGTCTCTGGGTGATGAATCTGTCCCTCCAGCACGTCCTATTTATATCCGTGTTGAGGTTTAAGTCTCTTGCTCTTGTGGCTCTGGTGGATTTGGATTTTTGAGGTGGAGCATGTCCATTAATTCCGGGTTGGACATGGCCTTGTATGTCAGGCACAGGTCACCTCTGAGCAGACGGTATGTGACTGAATAGAGCTGGAGTTTCTTCAGTCGGGCAGCATATGGCATATTTTGAGCCTTTATCCTTTTGGTGAGGAACTTTTGGGGTCTTTCCAATTGCTGCAGGTGTCGGGTAAGATACATTCCGAATGGGGCATTGTACTCAATCATTGGTCTGATAAGTGAAGAGTACAGGGGAACAATGACTGCCCTTGATCTGGATGGGAATCCCTTCATAATCAGGTGGGCAATGTAGAAGGTCCTCCTAACCACTTTGGTAATGTGAGTGTCAAAAGAAAGGTTACTGTCAACTTGGGTCCCCAGGTCCCTGATAACCTCTTCTGTGCTTAATGGATTGCCACCTATGTGGTAACTTGGGGTTACCTTGTTTTTACCAAAGGGTATGACTATACATTTTTTGGCGTTTAGCTTAAGGCCATGGCTCTGGCACCAGTTATCCGTTTCTATGAGACCTCTCTGAAGGATATCTGTGTCTGATGGATTTTCAACTATGGTGCCCAGTTTGCAGTCATCTGCAAACTTTGTCAGCCACAATCTTCCTATGTTTGCCTGCACTTCTGAAAAGTAGATGCCGGCTTGGAGTCTGACATGGCACCAGCAACTCTAACCCTGTGGGTTCTGTCCTTGAGCCAGTTTGCAACCCATCTTGTGACATATGGGTTTACATTTAAGCTGGTGAGCTTTTCTATGATACCGAGTGGGGTATTGTGTCGAAAGCTTTTGCAAGGTCAAGGTAGGCTGTGTGAACTGCCTTACCCTCATCAATGGCCTTGGTGACTGTTTCAAAAAAGTCGACCAAGTTCAAGAGGCATGATCTGCCCTTGACAAAGCCGAATTGGGTAGGATCCAATGTCTGTAGGTCCCCTATGTCTTTATTTATGAGTTCCATTATGATCCTCTCCATAGCTTTGCAGACCAGGCTTGTTAAGCTTATGGGGCGGTAATTACCAGGGTCCGTAGAAGCACCGCCTTTGTGGAGTGGGACCACAGTTGCCGTACGCCACTCTTTGGGTACATATCCTGTGGTAAGGCTAAGATTAAACAGCAGCCTTATGTGTGGGTTTAGTTCCTCATTGAGTTTGTGTAGCACACAGCCGGGGACACCATCCGGTCCCATTGATGCTGTGTTTTAGCTTTAGGGAGAGCAGCTCTCACCTGGGCATTTGAGATGATTGGGAGGCTACACTCTGCTGGGATAGATATTTCTCCTTTTGGGGGGGAGGGAGGGGAGAAATTTTCACTGAACCTGTCTGCCAGTATGTTTGCAATGTCTGTGGGTTCAGTGATTTTTGTATTATTTTGGACTAATTCTGAGCATATCTGGGAGTTTCCACCCAGATTTCTAACATAGCTAAAGAAGGCCTTATGATTGTCTTTTGAGTCCTTGGCGATTTTTCTCTCAAAGTTGGCCTTGGATGATTTTATGAGTGATCGTAGTTTTTTACTAGTATTGATCAGAGATGTCTTCCCTTTTAGGGATTTTGCTCTATCTTGTAGTAGCTTTCTCCTCTTGTAAAGTTTGTTTATGGCTGGGGTCCACCAGATCGGGCGCTTGCCTTTGGTGGAAAGGGTCTTGATTTTATTTGGGATTGCTTGATCCATGCAAGCCTGGAGGTGCTCGTAGAAACCATTTGTAAGGGATTCAGCAACGTGGGTTGTGGTTTCCAATGGCTCAGGGGCCTTGAAGGATACCACACCAGTCTTAAGAAGTGTGAAGTTGGCTTTTGAGAAGTTCTTCACTGTGGTCTTTTTTGTTGGGGGTGGGGGCGGGATGTGGATCTCCAGTGAGATTAGTTTATGGTCTGATCTCACCAATGAGGGATATACTTCCGGTGTGGAGCATTTTGTCCCCATGTTTGTGATGATCAGGTCTAGTATATTTTCACCTCTTGTGGGAATGGTGACAAGTTGTTCCATAGCATTTGAGTTTATGAACTCCAGGAACCTTTGGGCTAGGGTATTGGGGCTTGAGTAATGTTCCCAGTCTATGTTTGGGTAGTTGAAGTCACCCAATATGATGGTGTTTGGAGAGACATTTATACTCTCCAGTGTCTTCAGGAAGGCTGTGTGGGGTTCCAGAGTTTGAGAGGGTGGCCTGTAACATGCTACAAACTGTAGAGCAGTTTTGCCTATGGTTAATTGCACCTGAATGGTCTCTGATGCTTCGTGAGTTGCCACCAGCCTGGAGGTGTGGGTATCCTTGATGAATATGGATACACCCCCTCCTTTTGTGGTACGGTCCGGGTTTTGGGGCCGGAACGCATGATATGAGGTAAAACCTGATAGTGCCAGGGTGCTCTCAGGAGCCTTGAACCAGGTTTCAGATACAGCACAGACATCGATGTTCTCCATACTGAGGAGGGCTTCGAGGGCGTGCATCTTGAGATTTAGACTTCTGGCATTGAGCAGCATTTCCCTTAGTTTAAACGTGAACTTGTTTGGCAGCTTAGACTGAATTCCTACACCCCCCCCCCGGTTGAAGTTGAGAAGTCTATTGAGGTGACACATATAGTATTTCATTTCATGTTAGCAAAAGGAAGCAACTGTTGTACTTTATACCTGTTTTTCGCCCTGAGTTCCTTTGCACATTTTATAGTCTAGTACTAAAAATTTTGTTTTTCAAATTTTTCAACATTTTAGAACACAGATCCTCTAAGGTCTTAGAACTACTTGATCCTAAATGTATGCTTTTCATTCAGTTTTTCTTTGCTTTATGTTAGAGTACAGTTTTGCATTTTGTTTTTTAAAGTGAAAGTTTTAAACAGAAATTTTAAATGAATGATCTTATTTTGCTGACATGAGCTTTTTTAACACAAGAAAAAGGTTTTTGATGTAGAACACTTTTAATTATTTAACTTAGTATTTAATTAGTTAATTGAATGGCGGCTGAATTCAATTACTGTGCTTTGCTTTGGCGCCTTTTTCATTTTAAAACTGTGTATGAAGTTTTTTTCTTTTGTCTGAAAAAGTCTTCCAAAGGTGGAAGATGAAAAGTGCTTCACATTAAACTTTTTTGGAGTTATTCTAGCCAGATCGGAGCCTGTGTTGTTTTTTCGTTTTGGAGAGTTTGTTGTTCCAGTTATTTTCAAGCAATCACTTTGTAGCCAGAACAAAGTAATTAACAAAGAGATGCAAGATGTGATTGAGATAAATTGAGGTAAATGGAGCATAAGCAGCTGAATGGCACAGAGGGATAAAGCCATTTCTTCACACAGATTGCCTGTGCGCAACCAGTGACATAAATGCTCAAGGTCCCATGCAGGGGAGAATTTGAGTGAGAAGCTGACATCAGCTCACGGATCCTGGGACAGCCTAAGCTTGCTGCAATAGCAGCATTAATAGCCTGGTGAGCTCTGTGCTGAAACTGGTACATCACTTGTTCAGCTAGTTGCACATGCTCTGAAGCATGCATTCATCTGTCAAAGGCAGCAACTGCAGAATATGTAAGACCGATGCAAGGTGGTAGGGGATAGGGCATACTCCTTCACTGCTGCAGGGTGTTAGGGTATAGGGAATTCTCTCTCACTGCTGCAGGGTAGTAGGGGATAGGGCATACTCCTTCACTGCTGCAGGGTGTTAGGGGATAGGAAATACTCCCTCACTGCTGCAGGGTTGTAGGGGATAGGGCATACTCCTTCACTGCTGCAGGGTGTTAGGGGATAGGGAATACTCCCTCACTGCTGCAAGGTGGTAGGGGATAGGGCATACTCCTTTACTGCCGCAGGGTGTTAGGGTATAGGGAATGCTCTCTCACTGCTGCAGGGTGGTAAGGGATAGGGCGTACTCCTTCACTGCTGCAGGGTGTTAGGGGATAGGGAATGCTCTCTCACTGCTGCAGGGTAGTACGGGATAGGGCATACTCCTTCACTGCTGCAGGGTGTTAGGGGATAGGAAATACTCCCTCACTGTTGCAGGGTGGTAGGGGATAGGGCATACTCCTTCACTGCTGCAGGGTGTTAGGGGATAGGAAATACTCCCTCACTGCTGCAGGGTGGTAGGGGATAGGGCATACTCCTTCACTGCTGCAGGGTGTTAGGGGATAGGGAATACTCCCTCACTGCTGCAAGGTGGTAGGGGATAGGGCATACCCCTTCACTGCTGCAGGGTGTTAGGGGATAGGAAATACTCCCTCACTGCTGCAGGGTGGTAGAGGATAGGGCATACTCCTTCACTGCTGCAGGGTGTTAGGGGATAGGGAATACTCCCTCACTGCTGCAGGGTGGTAGGGGATAGGGCATACTCCTTCACTGCTGCAGGGTGTTAGGGGATAGGGAATACTCCCTCACTGCTGCAAGGTAGTAGGGGATAGGGCATACTCCTTCACTGCTGCAGGGTGTTAGGGGATAGGGAATACTCCCTCACTGCTGCAAGGTGGTAGGGGATAGGGCATACTCCTTCACTGCTGCAGGGTGTTAGGGGATGGAAATACTCCCTCACTGCTGCAGGGTGGTAGGGGATAGGGCATACTCCTTCACTGCTGCAGGGTGTTAGGGGATAGGGAATACTCCCTCACTGCTGCAGGGTGGTAGGGGATAGGGCATACTCCTTCACTGCTGCAGGGTGTTAGGGGATAGGGAATACTCCCTCACTGCTGCAAGGTGGTAGGGGATAGGGCATACTCTCTCTTGTCAGCATGATGCTTCATCAGTGTCCTCAGCCTCCATACCAGTCTTGGGAATGGGTGGGGCTGAGCCTGGGAGAGGTTAGAACTTGTCTGGTAGACCTAGGGAATGAGAAGAGGAGCTAGTGGCAGTTGACGGTGAGCTGCAGGAAGGAGAAAAAAAAGACAAATGAACATTATGAAGAACATCAATTTATAAAAAAAAATATGCTTGCATAAATGTAGTTTCCCTAAATACTAAAAAAAGTGAAAGTCTTCAATAAAAATGTTTACGGGGAATAGTTTTTTCTTTTTCATAGGTTCATAGGTGTTTACTAGGCTAACGACCACAAGGGCCTTTTTAAGCCTAGCCATACATCCCAAATCTCTGACAAGTTCTGTTACCCTTGATAAGTGTAAGCATGGGCCTGGGAGATGAACCATTTACAGGTTACCTGTGATGATTAGAGACACAGGTGCCAAACCAGGGATGAATTTCTGGTTTCTCATCCAATTGTCCAAGTTGCACTTGAATTGCATTAGGGAAGAACTCTGCTTCACATGGATGGGGAGCCTGTTCCATAAACGGGATAGTCTCTGGGATACATACATAGGTTCATAGGTTCATAGGTTCATACTAGGCTATCTGCCCTAGGGCATTTATAAGCCTAGCCAGAGTGTGTATGGCTTTCGCCACCCATTTTAAATTAATTTTGCTATGCCCTTTTTTGAGGTTGGTATACTGTGCCTCTGTCTAACAGTGACACAGAAGTGATACTCAGGGTAAACCTACGATCTCCCATCCACTCATCAAGATTCCTCTTGAAGAGAGTCAATGAGGGACTCTGCCTAACCTGGACTGGGATTTTATTCCAGAGTGAAGGGAGCCTCTGGGTTATAAATCTGTCCCTCCAGCATGTCCTATTTATTTCAGTGCTGAGGTTCAAGTCCCTCAAGTGCGTAGCTCGATGGGATTTGGATTTTCTTTTTTTTTTTTTAAAACAAGTTTATTGTTTTAACATATAAGAGAAATATCATAACAATTTTATACAAATAATTAAAAATAGGTATTATTATAATATTCAACAAAACAACTAAAGTATTTACAAAGACATCCACTACAATCAGATCAATTAATTAAACTAAAATACTGTGCTATTGAAATTAGAATTTTTTTAACAAATTTTGTAAATTATCCCATACAATAAAATGTGATGTTTTTCTAGTTGTTCTCATTCTAATTGTGCTTATTTCCATATGACACATTATATTCATAACATTTTTAAATTCATTGAACGAAGGAGGTGTATCTGAAATCCAATTTCTAGTTATTATTTTCCTAGCCACTGCTAGGATAGACCATAACAAGGGAAGCCTAATCTATGTAACACGTTGAGGAGAAGGTGTGTTGAATAATAGAAGAGACTTAGAAATAATGAAATTATCTGTAAAAGAGCCTGCAAAATTCATTAATTGACTTCCAGTATTCTTTCAACTTCATACAGTCATAAAACATATGAGCCCAGTCAGCATTAATTTCTGCATTACATCTCTTACATAGATTATCTTTATTATTAATTTTATTCATCATCAAAGGTGTATAAAAGATCTATGTAAAAAGTTCCATGTATAAAGTCTCCAGACAATGGAAGATGTAGTTCTATAAGCAGATTCCAATATATATTGTTTATCTTGTTGAGTTGGTGGGTCCCCATTAATAGAGGTGAAATAATTCCAGTATGAATCTACATTGTAAAAGTTTCTTGTCTGATAATTTTATGTATATATGAAAGTTTACCTTTATCAGAAACTTTATGCTGTAAATTTATTATCAAGTAATCAATCAGTTTTGGAATAGATTCTTTAACTGTTATAGACATTAGATCTATTCTATCAATGAGATGTTGTCTAAAGATCTGAACCTCTAACCAGCAAGTTTCTCTTAGATCAGATTCTTGTTTTAAGAAATCTAGATTTTTAACTTTATTATCAGATATCAGCTGATACCAGTACTTTAGATTATTATCTATAGCTAAATGAGCTCCTTCAGAAGTAGATGACATAAGCATACCCTGAGTATAAATTATAGGAATACAATAAAATTCCATTCCCTATACTTAGGGTGCATGAATATAAAGTTACGATAACTAATAATAATATTTAATGGGTAACAGACCATATGTTTAGGTGTAATAGGTGAAGTACAAAATTCCTTTAGCAACCACAACATGGAGTTATTTATAATCATATTTTTATGTGTTAAGGAGATTTTCATGAAGCGCATACTAATTAGCTCCCAATAATCTTTCCATTTTGCGACATATGACCGATCTATTAATAAAGTAATAACTTTTATAATAGAAGAGATAATATATAAATTAAAGTCTGGAAAAGAAATACACCCTTGAGACCAGCTATTAGTATGTTTCTTTAATGCAATCCTAGGTCTATTAGGTGCCCATAAGAAATTTAACATTAGTGTATTCAGTTTCTTGATAGTTATTTTTGTAGGTGAAAGTATTATTGATTGTATTAAGTATAAAATCTTGGGGAATATTATCATTTTAATAATTGTAAGTCTCTCCTCCATAGTAAAAAACATATTATTCCAGGTATTAAAAAGATTTTGTATATTAAGAAAACAGGTATTATAGTTATTATATATAATAGATTTAATATCTTTAGATAGTATTATACCTAAATAAGTTATCTGACCTGAGTTGGGTACATATTTAGTAAAATCACTAATGAGAGTATTTTTCATGTATATATAGGTAGTATTTTAGTTTCTTCTTCATTGAATATTAAACCAGAAATACTTTTAAAATTCATCATTTTATCAAATAAAGACTGCATAGAAGAATTAGATCCTGCTGATGTAATTAGAACATCATCTGCAAAAGTTGAATTTTTGATGTTGTATTTTCTTCTATTTCAAAACCCTCTATGTCAGTACTGTTTCTAATCAAATTAGCCCAAGGCTCCATTACTAAAGTGAATAATAGTGGAGAAAGTGGACATCCTTGCTTTGTACCTTTAAGAATGGGTATTTTTGTGAAACATATGTTCCTACCTTAATATAAGCCAGCGTTCCTTTGTATAAATGCTCAATTAAATTTACAAATGCATCAGAGAAATTTGTGCACTTCAGTAAGGTAAACAGATAGTCCCAACTTACTGAATCAAATGCTGAACCTATATCAAGACTAATAAGTGTTAAATCTTTCTTTTCCTATTTGCAAAATCAATTAATGTTAAAGTTCTTCTTATATTATCAAAAGTATTTCTATTTACAATGAAGCCCGTCTGATCTATGTCTATAATGCCGGGATAATTGTCTTCAATCTATCAGCAAAAATACTCATAAACATTTTATAATCAACATTAAGTAATGAGATGGGTCGATATGAAGAACATCTAGTTGGATCTTTATTAGGTTTTAAAATTGGTGAAATAAATGTATATTGCCAAGATGGGGGTTATTAACTCAGTTTGGGCCAGAATAAAAACCTTATGTATTAATGAATATGTAGTTTTAGAAAGGATTTTATATATCTCTGGTATAATACCATCATTACCCGGTGCTTTGTTTGATTTAAGCTTATTTATTTGTGTAATAACTTCTGTATATGAAATACTCTTGTCCAATAGTTTAATCTGTTGTTTATTAAGCTTTTTATTCATGTTTGTGGTTATAAACTCCTTTATTTTATCTTTAGGTTCCATGTTAATGTTGTTATGGTTAATCTTGTGAAAGTGATTTCTAAATTCATCCAGTATTTCTGGTATACTAGAAACATTCTTCTTTTTCCTTAGAGAAAAGATTTCTTTGATATGGTTTTGTTTATTCAATCTTTTTGTTTTATTTTTAAGTCTATGTAAGTATTTGGGGCTTATTGAATAAGACAAAAACTTGTATTCTCTAAAGTTATTTTAACTTTATGAGTTAAAATTTCTTTGTATTTCTCATTTAGTTTGTTTATTTCTTCAATAACTTTCTTGTCCATAATATTTTCTTTATTATTATGTTTATAAGAGTCTAGTTTACTTTGAATATCTAACAATTCCTTATCCCAAGATTTCCTTTTGTTATTATACCATCTGATACTTTGTCCATATAGATATGATTTTAAGGCATCTCAAACATAGACAATGGAGACTTCAGGAGTATTATTTATGTCTAGAAAATGTTGTACTTCTGAAAGTATATATTCTTTATAGTCTTTTAGCTGAGTTAAGTATGCTGGTATCCTTTTGATCTGAACATTATGAGTATTTTTATCATGAATTCAAAAACAATTGAGTTATGATCAGATATAGGACATGAAATGATTTTGGAATTAATTAAATCTGTTACCATCTGGTTAGAAATAAAGACCCTATCTATTTTTGAATAAGTTTTGTATCTGTTAGAAAAAAAGGTGTATGGTAATGATTTTGACTCTATCTGATTATTAATATCATTCAAATGATAAGAATTAGCAAAATCATTTAAATGTTTTGCATTAGATGTAATTCTTCTTTTCTTTATAGTGGTAGTATCACTTTCATGTAGTATACAATTAAAATCACCAGCTAAAATAATATCCCCTATAGAGAATGATATGATCTTATCAATATGATGTTTCACTGTATTAATACCAATTCCAGGTATCCAGTATACATTAATTAAAGTGTAAGTCTTCCCGTTAATTTATTGTAACCATACAAAACATTCCTTTGTCATCCTGATAAGACTTAATGGTTTTAGGAATGGGCATACTTTTATTCCATAAAATAGCCACTCCTCTTTTTTTCTGAGTGTGCTCTGAACAAACCAATACTGCATACTTATTAGTGGCTAGTTTATCAATATCTTTTTTCAAGAGATGGGTTTCTTGCAGGAAGACTAGATTGGCCTTATGTAGATTAATGTATCTTATTAGGCTTGCCCTTTTACACGGATTATTCAATCCATTAATGTTTAAAGAAATTCCTTTTAAAGATGTCATTTGGCATTTTTAAAACTCAAGAATCTTATGATCGAAATAACAAATAACAAGATAAATAATGTTACATCTCCTCTTTTAGGTGTACCTTTAAATATAGCTGTATTTATTAAATCTCTTATGGGATTTTGTATAGGATTCAATTTTGTTTGTAGTGACAATGAGTGTACAAAATATATTGTGGATGTCAAAACTATATACATATAACAATGAACAAGTGAAAATAATGTAAGGATTAAACCTTGCATCCCGCCTGGAGTTGAAAACTCCAACTTAGAGCAGTATTTACTACTCAAGTTAACCCCTACCCTAAGCAGCAGTACCTCAGCTACCACCTTATCAATTTAATACTAGTTATATTTAACTGAGGTTGACAGTTTTCAATTCAATTATCTATCAAGACAAAACTACACATTTGGTAAAACAGCATCATATAAACTAAAATAAACTTTTTTTTTTTTTTTTTTTTTTAAACTGTTCATACTATTATATAGATCTATGTAATATATAACACTTGAATTCTAATAGCATTAAAATAATCTTAATGTTAGAAATCAAGAGGAGAGAAAATTATGTTCTAACATTCATTTAAATCAAAAACTTTGGCTAATATGATTCAGACATTACATGCATTAAGATGCATCTATTTTCTGTCATGTGAATTCTATCAACAGCTTCCAAAAAAATCTTGAATTGTTTGTATATGAGCATTTACTTAAACTCATTATTGTCAATAGAGTAAAATATTGTATTCATAAAAGTTATTATAAATCATATTGCATAGTTATGCAGATTCTCAGAAACACCTGCGTTATTACCTAAAAAAAAAAAAAAAAGCCATCACACACATAAACACAGACACACACACATACATATACACACACACACATATACACACACACACACACACACACACACACACACACACACACACACACACACACACACACACACACACATACATATACACATACACATATATACATAGATACACACACACACACACACACACACACACACACACACACACATATATATATATATATATATCTGATCTCACTGAGTTGTGTGTTAGTAGAGCACTATCCTACTTGCTGTCCCTAGAATAAATCTGTCTGCTTTATACAAAATAATGCACAGCAAACACATATTAGTAACCAGATTTTACAATCATGCTAACCTACTGCTTTAAAATATATCACATGACATTTCTTCCAGAATAGAGTTATAAGATTATTTATGCTTGCCAATCAGATGAATTAAATGAGTTATAGTAAAGTATATGTTTGGGACACAAGTTTTTAACACAGATTATTATGCTACTGTTAAGTAGATTTTCAAAAACATTTAAATAAATGTTTCATTTTCTATGCCTTCTAAAATAAGATATTTACTTGCTACAAGAAACTACATCATCCAAACTCATCATAACTGACATATTTTATGAATAGAGTATTTTTCCTGAATCTGTGGTGTGTCAGTGTGATAACCTTGTCAATGTTTATACTAACTGCTTTCAGTTTCTCTGTGAAAATTCTGTGAGTGAAGCTTCTGAGGAAACTCATGGACACTATGCATGAGACAGCCCACATCCCAGATTGTCTCCCTTAACATTTTGGCGGAAACTTATTAAAACTTGTGGCAAACATTCATTTTGTCAATAGAGTAAAATATTGTATTCATAGAAATTATTATAAATCATATTGGATAGTTATGCAGATTCTCAGAAAAAAAGCCATCACACTCACACACACACACACACACATACATACACACACACACACACACACACACACACACACACACACACACACACATATATATATATATATATATATATATCTGATCTCACTGAGTTGTGTGTTAGTAGAGCACTATCCTACTTGCTGTCCCTAGAATAAATCTGTCTGCTTTATACAAAATAATGCACAGCAAACACATATTGGTAACCAGATTTTACAATCATGCTAACCTACTGCTTTAAAATATATCACATGACATTTCTTCCAGAATGGAGTTATAAGATTATTTATGTTTGTCAATCAGATGAATTAAATGAGTTATAGTAAAGTATATGTTTGGAACACAAATTTTTAACACAGATTATTATGCTGCTGTTAAGTAGATTTTCAAAAACATTTAAATAAATGTTTCATTTTTATGCCTTCTAAAATAAGACATTTACTTACTACAAGAAACTACATCATTTAAACTCATTATAACTGACATATTTTATGAACAGAGTATTTTTCCTGAATCTGTGGTGTGTCAGTGTGATAACCTTGTCAATGTTTATACTAACTGCTTTCAGTTTCTCTGTGAGAATTCTGTGATTTGAAGATTCTGAGGTAACTCAAGGACATTGTGCATAAGACAGCTCACATCCCAGATTGTCTCTCTTAACATTTTGGCGGGAAACTTATTAAAAACTAGTGACAAACATTCATTTAGCAGTGTAAATGCATCTAAACATGACAGAACCTCCACAATGTATTCCACAGATCATCACAGCCTCTATGCAAGTGAAATTAAACTCAAAATTACCAACAAGCAATAAAACTCAGCATTCTTCTCCCAACTCAATTTTCATACAAATCCTATTATTCACTGTGCCCACACAGTCTAAAACATTCTATATATTAATAAAGAAAAGAAAAGAGAGTAGAAAATAAAAGGGAGTGAGGCAGAAATAAAAAATGTAAGAGAAAGCTGTAAGAAGTATATACAATGGAATGTTACTTACTGTTTATATTAATAGAGTTAAAAATAAAACATATTATTTACTCTTATTTAGTTCTGATTATTATTAGTTAAAGCATGACAGATTATTTACAAACAAGCATAAGCAGTATAATCAAGAAAGTATAATTAGAAATAGCATTTGAAGAACTTATAAACTTTTACAAGAAATAAATATGTTATTATTCTATTAATGATATTTTCATTACTGTTCTCTCCTGCCCTCCCCACCCTTTACCCACTATATAATCTAAATAGAATGTCATTGTTTAAACAAAGAAAATAATAAAAGAAGAAGGAAAAAAAAAGGTAAAGATAAAAAATGTATCAAATTACTAACCTTACTTTTTCAGAAAGAAAAACAAATCGAGTCACAGCCTGCCATTAAATCCTCAGGCATTTTGACTGGTTATGAAACAAAACATTTCTTTGCACATAGAGAATAACTTTGATTAAATCTTTTCCAAAATATTTGTGGCTTTCTGGAAATGCAGGAACTATATTCAAAAGATTAATAATGAACTAAAATGATGAGAGAGAAAAAAACATATAACAAATCATTTGTTTTTAGTCTCTTCTTCTTCTCTGAAGTCTTCCAGGAAGCTTCAGTTGCCAATCTCTTTAATGAAGAACTAGCCCATTCCATTTCTTCTATTTTATCCAAAATCCTTTTTGCTTTGACAAACAGTAAAGCAGAGTCTAAGTCATCGAAGACCTTAGGACCATCAGGAAGGAAGATTTTAAGCTTGGCAGGAAACAGAAGGTATGTTTTAAACTGTGCTTTTTAAGCTCCCTTATTAGTGGCAGAAAAACTTTTCTTTTAGCAATTACCATGGAAGAATAGTCATTGTCAAAACGCACAGTTGTCTCATTAAACTTAACAGGAGCTTTAGCCCAAGCAGATTTAAGAACCATCTCTTTATCAAAAGATGATAGAAATCTAACTATAACTGATCTAGGATAGTTTTTGTTAGAGTTAGTATTAGCTATAGATCTATGTGCTCTTCGATACCAAAAGAGAATGCTTCTGGTAAATCTAAAGTTTTAGGGAGCCATGTTGTTAAAAAGAAGTAATATTGTTACCTTCAATATTTTCTGGCAGTCCAAAAATCCTAATGTTATTGCGCCTAGATCTATTTTCCAGGTAATCCAGCTTTGTTTGTAAATGTGTATTTTGTTTCAGCAGAAACTCAATGTTGATTTCCTGTTCTTGTATTTTATTTTCCATGTCATTCACAGCTTCTTCTATGCCTGTCATCTGGATCTTCTGTTGTTGCAGGTCCATATGTAACAAGTCTATTTGTTTTGTAGTTTTTTCTATGAAAGTGTCTATTTTAGTATCCATTTTATCCATCTTAGCAGTAAGTTGCTGGACTATAATTATCAGAGACTGAAGTTCTTTCTTGATGCTGGAGTCTTGAGAATTTGTCTTACTGGAACTCATTTCAGACTGATAAACTGACAGGAAAATTTCCAAAGTAATTTCTGACAGGAATATTATTAAGATTTCCTTTCTTTTTTAGATATAGTTCAAGAACTATATAAAACAAACATATTTAGAAATAAAATTACTTCAAGAATTAATTTTTTAAGTAATTAATTCCTGTCAATGTAATGAAATTGGTGGAGCTGAAGAAATCTGCTGCTATCCTGTGTTCATCCTTGGCCACGCCCCGGGATTTGGATTTTCTGAGGTGCAGCATGTCCATTAATTCCGGGTTGGACATGGCTTTATACGTCAGGCACAGATCGCCTCTGAGCAGGTGGTATGCCACTGAGTAGAGCTGGAGTTTCATTAACTGGGCAGCATACGGCATCTGTTTGAGCCCCTTGATCCTCTTGGTGAGGTACTTTTGGGGTCTTTCCAGTTGCTGCAGGTGTCTGGTAAGGTACATCCCAAAAGGGGCATTGTACTCAATTATGGGCCTGATGAGGGATGAGTAAAGAGGCACGATGACCTCCCCTGATCTAGATGTGAACCCTTCATGATTAGTGGGCTATATAAAATGTTTTTCTAACCACTTTGGCCACGTGGTTGTCAAATGAGAGATTGCTATCAACTTGGGTCCCCAGGTCCCTAATTACTTCTTCTGTACTTAATGGATTACCACCTATGTGGTAATTTGTGGGACTTTGTTTTTGCCAAAGGGGATGACTATACACTTTTTGGCGTTTAGCTTGAGGCCATGGCTCTGGCACCAGTTGTCTGTTTCTATGAGGCTCTTTTGGAGGATGCTTGTGTCGGCTGGAGAGTCTATTATGGCGCCCAGTTTGCAGTCATCTACGAACTTGGTCAGCCACAGTCCTTCCATGTTGGCCTGTACCTCCGAGAAATATATACCGAACAAGAGAGGTCCCAGGACTGAGCCTTGTGGGAGGCCACTTGTAACTGGTTTGGAGTCTGACATGGCTCCAGCTATTCTAACCATGTGGGTTCGGTCCTTGAGCCAGTTTGCAACCCATCTAGTGACATAGGGGTTTATATTTAAGCTGGTGAGCTTATTTATAATGCCCGAGTGGGGTATTGTATCGAAGGCTTTTGCGAGGTCCAGGTAGGCTGTGTGGACCACCTTCCCCTTGTCAATGGCCTTGGTGACTGTTTCAAAGAAATCGACCAGGTTTAAAAGGCAGGATCTGCCCTTAACAAAGCCGAACTGGGTAGGATCCAGTGTCTGTAGGTCCCCAATAGCTTTATTTATAACGTCCATGATGATCCTTTCCATAGCTTTGCAGACCAAGCTAGTGAGACTTATGGGGTGATAGTTTCCAGGATCCGTTGAGGCACCACCTTTGTGGAGAGGGACCACTGTTGCTGTACACCACTCTTTGGGTACATATCCTGTAGTAAGGCTGAGAATGAACAGTAGTTTTAGGTTTGTGTTTAGCTCTTCTTGGAGTTCATGTAGGACGCAGCCCGGGACACCGTCTGGTCCCATTGATGCTGTGTTTCTTGCTTTGGAGAGGGCAGCTCTTACCTGAGTATCTGAGATGTCAGGGGGGCAGCACTCTGCTGGGATAGATATTAGCCCTTTTGGTGGGGGGGGGAGTTTGCGCTGAACCTGTCAGCTAGGATGTTGACAATGTCTGTGGGTTCAGTGTATTTTTTGTCATTTTGGACTAATTCTGAGCATATCTGGGAATTCCCACCCAGGTTCCTAACATAACTAAAGAAAGCCTTGTGATTATCCTTAGTGTCCTGTGCAATTTTTCTCTCGAAGCTGGCCTTAAATTATTTTATGAGTGCCTGTAGTTTTTTGCTAACACTGATCAGAGATGCCTTCCCTTTTTGGGATTTTGCTCTATCTTGTAGTAGCTTCCTCCTTCTATTGTATAGTTTGTTTATGGCTGGGGTCCACCAGACAGGACGTCTGCCTTTGGAGGATTGGGTCTTGGTTTTATTTGGGATTGCATGATCCATGCATTCCTGAAGGTGTTCATAGAATACGTTTATAAAGGATTTTGCGGTCTGGGCCGTATTATCCACAGGCCCGGGGGCTTTGAAGGATTCCACCTCGGTTTTGAGGAGTGTGAAATTTGCTTTAGAAAAGTTTTTCACTGTGGTTTTCTGGGCATGGGGTGGGGTCGGGATGTGACTATCTAGTGAGATTAGTTTATGGTCTGATCTTACCAGTGAGGGATACACTTCTGGTCTGGAGCATAGAGTCCCCATGTTGGTGATGATCAGGTCCAGTATGTTTTCCCCTCTTGTGGGAGTGGTAACAAGTTGTTCCATAGCATTTGAGTTTATAAATTCTAGGAACCTTTGGGCTAGGGTGTTGGAGCTAGAGTAATGCTCCCAGTCTATGGTTGGGTAGTTGAAGTCACCCAATATAATGGTGTTTGGAGAGACCTTCATATTTTCCAGTGTTCTAAGGAAGGCCGAGTGGGGTTCCTGGGTTTGGGAGGGTGGTCTGTAGCAGGCTACAAACTGGAAGACAGTTTTACCTACTGTTAATTGCACATGGATAGTCTCTGATGCTTCGTGCTGTGCCACCAACCTGGAGGTGTGGGTATCTTTGACGAATATTGATACTCCCCCTCCTTTTGTGGTTCGGTCCAAGTTTTGGGGCCGAAAAGCATGGTATGAGGTATAACCTGGTAGTGCTGGGATGCTCTCGACAGCCTTGAACCAGGTTTCTGTTACTGCACAGATATCGATGTTCTCCATGCTAAGGAGAGTTTCGAGTGCATGCATCTTGAGGTTTAGACTTCTGGCGTTGAGTAGCATTACTCTTAGTTTCTTATCCCTTGTGATACCTATGGAGGTGGGTTTGTCTTTTGAGCCTTGCCTAAAAAAGGCACTATGGGGGTAGCAAGAGCCTTTGCCAATATCCGAAACCCCAAGGGTGACAGGTGCAAGCTGTCCCTAGCGAATCATCGTGGCTTGTCGAGCATGTCATCCCAGGCTGACAGGCATTGGACCCCCTTTGAATGACACCAATACTTAAGCCAATTGTTGAAATTGATAATCTTGTCTTCATACTGTGGCATAATTCTTGGTGAGGGTAAGATGCTACTCAAGGTCAGGGTCATACCAGCCTTGGCTACATGCTCAGAGAGCTCCTCTATGTCTCTTTTCATGTAGTCCAGGGAGGTATGTCTCAGGTCATTCACACCAGCATGGACAATGACCGAGTCATATTTGTACTTGCCTTGGAGTGACCTGAGTGCTTGTGTTATGTAGAGGATCCTAGCGCCCGACAGGCAGCTCACCGTGACCTTCTCCTTGTTCAGCCTGGTGAGTGGGACGTCAGTGTGCCTGATGATAGAGTCACCTATTACAAGTGTATCAGGTGTGTTGTTTAGCCTTAAGGGCTGTGACTGTTTGGCACACTGGCTTTGTGAGCTATGTGTTGCACGTGTTTTGTTTTGGGGTAGCGGTTGCTTGGGTGTTTGCTTTGGAGGTCTCTGCTGCTTAGGCAGATTTTTATTTAGAGCCTCCAAGTATGTTTTTGTGTGTTTATGTGTTTGGTTTGCTGTCGTGGTAGGTCTATGTGAGACTAGAATTTTAGTGAGTGTGGTTTCCTTCTCCTCCTGACTGGTTACGCCAGTACTGAGTTGAGAGAGCTTAGCCTCCAGTTTGGCTATATGGTTGCATCTCTCACATGTGTTGGAATTTGTTGGGAGGAGGAGAGGGTTGTCTGTGTACATGAGGCAGTTGTAACATTGCCTCAAGATTCCCAGATTCACCAGCTGGACTGGAGAGGAGATTGACAACTCACCTTTGGACATGCTAGGATAGTATTAGGAATTTCTTTATAATTGCAAAAAATGGCCAATGGGGAGCAAGGTGTAGTGCTTTTAATTTTTTAGTGCTGACTTATATAATTGCTTTAGTGAGCAAGTGCCAGGTAACTTAAATGCAAAAATGACAAACAGTAACTTTCTTTCAAGTGAAACAAGGAAATAAGTACAGTAAGCAATGCAGATATCACTAGGGATCCACAGAAGCACTGAAAAGCCGTGTTTTAGGTGAAATTAGCTTTTCAGGGAAATAACAAGCATACAAACAAAACTAGATTCAGCAGGCCTGGATCTAGTCTATGCTACAGCAAACAAGGTGTATCAATGACGGTAAGAAATAGTTCAAATATGCAGGCACTATAAGCCTTTAACCAGAAATTCCCAGCTCAGAAGAGCAGAGTCCAGCCTCTTCTCCCACAAGAGTGCAGACCACGAACCTTCTTAATGTAAAATAACTGGCCTGAAGCCCAGGTGCTTAAACCAGAACTAATACACTTTTAGAATAATAGACACTGAGCACTCAATCAGCAGTTCCCAACTTAGAAGGATGTAAGCTACCTGTCCTGCCACCACAGTGCAGCCCACAAACCTTCCTAATGTAAAACAACTGGTCTGAAGACCAAGTGCTTAAACTAAAAGGCTTAGAATGAGTTACACCAAGCAGTAATAGACTAGTTACAGGAAAGGGTATGCAGTAAACATGAGAATAAAATTGTTTCACACATGACAGAAAAAGTTTTTGATATCTCTTACAAGACAATAACTAACACAATTATTAGAACTATGTATTTCACCCGAATCTCAACACTAGAAGACATTGTCATGGGAATTTTCATATAAAACATTTCCAACTTTCTGCCACACAAATTTTCCAATACAGATTATTCAAGATACGTAATCTTCATTTTCAAAGATATGAGAATTCTATACAGAAGTTAAATGAGCACATATATTTTATGAGTTTTCTGCACTGAATTCTTTTTGTATTGATTTTTGAGTGGTAATATAATCAGAATGTAATGTATCCATAGTATTACTATGCAATCCGTTTTCTTCAGCTTGTCTTCTAGTGTTGAGATTCAGTCTTAGTTCTAATAATTGTGTTAGTTATTGTCTTGTAAGAGATATCAAAAACTTTTTCTGTCATGTGTGAAACAATTTTATTCTCATGTTTACTGCATAACATTTACTAGTAATTTGTGTGCTTAATTGTAGTTTACTGGCCGTTTGGGAATTTTTTCCATCTCTTTCAACTTTCTGGTTTAAAAGCCTGCGTTTGCGCTTGTTTCCCACCTTTCCTGTAACTAGTCTAGTCCAGATACAGATTTGCCGTATCCAGGATTGTTTGTAAGCTTCTGAGCCCCCCAAGCCTTTCTGTGTTGGTGGGAAGCATTTTAGTTTATCAATGGGAGTGGTAAGCACTAAGTAGCCTATCTACCACAAGATCCAGGTACAGATTCTTAGTTTTAGCACTTGAATTTGTTTATTCGTGCTCAGCACCAAATAAGCTACAAATTACTACAGCACTCAACCTTCCTCTATACCTAGAGGAAAACAATTTTTTGTACTTACTTTCCTCACTTGCTTAGAGAAAAACAGCTCTTATACTCACTTTCCTCACTTGTCTAGAGGAAAGTATTTTTTTTTTTATTCAGGCATGTCCAAGGGTCACCTCCCAGTGTTCTCTCCTGTCTATCTGATGAATCTGGGCATCTTCAGGCAATGTAGCAATTGCCTCATGTACACAGAAAACCCTCTCCTCCTACCACCCAACACCACAACTTGTGAGAGATGCAATTATCTAGCCAAACTGGAGGTAAAGCTCTCGCCAACCAAGACTGAACTTGACAGTCAAGAGGAGAAGGTAAACACTTGCATCACACCACACTCATCACATAGTTCCACTAAACCTACACCACCAAAATCCACACATAGAAACACAAAAACATTCACAGAGGCTCTCAATAATAATCTGCTCAAGAAACAGAGACCTCCAAACCAGAAATGCAAGCAACCTCCACCCCCCAACACAACCCAAATGACACATAGCCCACAGACTCAGTGTGCCAATAAACCACAACCCATAAGGCAAACCAACGTACCCAACACACTAGTCAGAGGTGACTCTATAGTCAGGCACACTGATGTCCCACTCACCAGGCTAAACAAGGTGAAGGTTACTGTCAGCTGCCTATCAGGTGCCAGGATCCGCCACATAACCCACGCACTCAGGTCACTCCACAACAAGTACAAATATAACTCTGTCATTGTCCATGTTGGTGTGAACAACCTGATACATACCTCCCTGGACTACACGAAAAGAGACATGGAAGAGCTCTCCAATCTTGTAGCCCAGGCAGGTATGACCCTAGCCCTGAGTAGCATCCTGCCATCACCCAGAATGATACCGCAGTACAACGACAAAATGATAGACTTCAACAACTGGCTAAGCTTCTGGTGTCATTCTAAGGGGATCCAGTATCTGACTACCTGGGATGACATGGTCAACAGACCATGATGCTTTGCCAGAGATGGCTTGCACCTGTTGCCCCTGGGATTCCGGATACTGGCTAAGGCTCTTGCCACCCCTATAGTGCCTTTTCTGGCAAGGTTCAAATGACAAATTCACCACTGTAACAGGAACAAGCAAGCAAAATCTGAGGGTAATGCTACTCAGTACTAGAAGTCTAAATCTCAAAATGCACTCACTCGAGGCACTCCTTAAAATGGAGAACATCGATATCTGTACAGTGACTGTGACCTGGTTCAAGGCTCTAGAGAGCACCCCTGCATTACCAGGCTATAACTCATACCACACATTTTGGCCATCTACCCTGGACCAGAACACCAAAGGTGGAGGTGTGTCCATATTCATTAAGGATATCCACACCGCCAGGCTAGTCACACAGCATAATGCATCCGAGGTTATCCAAGTGCAACTAACTCTGGGCAAAACTGCAATCCAAATTGTAGCTTGCTACAGCTCCTCCACCCTGCCCCAGGATTCCCACTCCTCTTTTCTTGATATACTGGAAAATATTAGGGTTCAACCAAACACCCTAATAATGGGCGATTTCAACTATCCCACTATTAACTGAGAAAACTACTCATGTACCAACTCCTTCTCTCAACGCTTTTTGGAATTCATAAATTCCAATGCCCTGGATCAACTTATCCACACCCCCACCAGGGGCAACAATATCCTAGACCTAGTCATTACCAGCATGAGTGACCGGTGTTCCACACCTGAAATCAACTCCTCATTGGTCAGATCCGACCATAAACTAATCACCCTAGAGATCCGCATCCTAATCCCACCCACCATTAAGGAAACCACAGTAATAAATTTCTCCAAAGCCAACTTCATGCTTCTTAAGACAGAAGTGGCGAACTTCATGACACCCATGCAGATGGACAATACAGTTATGACTGCTGAATCCTACACAAATCACTGTATAAGCACTTACACGAGTGCATGGATTGTGCTATCCCAAACAGAACCAAGATGCTATCCTCCAAAAAAAGGAAGCCAATCTGATGGTCCCCCGCCATAAACAAACTCTACAACAGCAGGAAGAAACTGTTGCAAAAGAGAGTAAAATCCCATGAGTGGAGGAGCTCCCTGGTCAGCTTCAGTAAGAAGTTGAGATCCCTTATAAGATCCTCCAAAGCTAGCTACAAAAACAAAATCACCACTGATTCAAAGGACAGCCACAAAGCATTCTATAGCTATGTCAAAAATCTCAATGGCAACATCCAGATCTGCTCTGAGTTACAGCACAATGGCACAAAAATTACAGAACCAACTGATATTGCCAACATCCTGGCAGATAGGTTCAGTGCTAACTTTACCCCTCTCTCACTCCCTAAAGTGCCCATATCTAAACAGGAAGAATGCAGAGTCCCTGTAATGACATCTATGCAAGTAAAAGCTGCACTCTCTAAAACCAAAAACACAGCATCCATGGGACTGGCAGGCTGCGTTTTACATGAACTTCAGAAAGAACTGCCTCTCCACCTAAGCACCATGTTCAGTCTTCGTCTCACATCAGGCTTTGTGCTCACTGAATGGTGCACAGCAACTGTTATCACACTCCACAATGGGGGAGCCACCACTGATCCTAGGAATTATCTCCCTATTAGCCTGACGAGCCTGGTCTGCAAGGCCATGGAACGTATCATCATGGAACTCATAAACAAAGACATTGGTAACCTCCAAACTCTGGACCCCACCCAGTTCGGGTTTGTGAAAGCAGATCATGCCTTTTGAACCTAATCAACTTTTTTGAGGCAGTTACCAAAGCCATAGACAAGGGTAAGGTGGTTCACGCAGCCTATCTTGACCTCGCCAAGGCTTTCAACACCATCCCCCATTCTGGAATTATAGCTAAACTCACTAAACTAGGTATAAATCCCTACATCACAAGATGGGTTGCCAACTGGCTCACTGACAGAACCCACGCTGTAAAAGTTGCAGACTCCAAATCTGACTTCAGACCAGTGACAAGTGGAGTACCACAGGGTTCAGTCCTCGGACATCTCCTGTTTGGTATCTTCTTCTTTGAAGTACAGGCTAACACAGAAGGCCTCTGGATAATGAAGTTTGCAGATGACTGCAAACTAGGACCCATAGTTGAGTCCCCAAATGATGTGGACATTCTACAGAAGGGCCTCACTAAGACAGATGCCTGGTTTCAGAGGCATGGCCTCAAGTTCAATGCCAAAAAGTGCATTGTCATCCCCTTTGATAAAAACTCTGTACCCATGAACTACCACATAAATGGCAGTCTACTTAACGCCGAATGTGTGATAAGAGACCTTGGGACCCAGGTGGACAGCATTCTCTCCTTTGATAATCACATCGCCACAGTAGTCAGGAAATCCTTCTATATGGCACACCTCACCACAAAAGGGTTCTCATCCAGGAAAAAAGAGGTCATTGTTCCCCCTCTACTTGGCTCTCATTAGACCCATTATAGAGTACAATGCCCCTTTTGGAATGTATCTCACAAGACATTTGCAGCAGCAGGAAAGGCCACAGAAGTACCTCACAAAGAGGATTACTGGCCTCAAACAGATGTCCTACACTGACATCTAAAAAACTCAAGCTTTACTCTGTAGCATATCGCCTACTCCAAGGAGATCTCTGTCTAACATATAAAGCTATATTAAACCCAGAGCTGTTGGACATGCTACACCTAAAGAAATCCCAATCTCTCCGAGCTACATGCTCTAGGGACCGAAACCTTGTCACCACAATAAACAGGGCATGCTGGAGGGATAGATTCCTATCCCAGAGACTCCCTATACTTTGGAAAAAGCTGCCCATCTATGTCAAGCAAAGTTCCTCATTAGCACTCTCCACATGCTCCAGGGATCTAAATCTTGTCATAACAATAAACAAAACATGCTGGAGGGATAGGTTTCTGACCCAGAGACTCCCCAGACTCTGGAATAGACTGCCCATACATGTCAAGCAGAGCACCTCTTTGGCCCTCTTCAAAAGGAACCTGGATGAATGGATGGGAGAAAGGAAATTCACCCCAGGGATCACGTCAGTCACCCTGCTAGACAGGGGTCCTGGGAAGTAAATAATGTGGGAAGAAATAGCCAGGGAATTGTTATGGCTAGGCTTGTATAGGCCCTAGGGCCGACAGCCTAGTACCAGCCTATGAACTTATGAACCTATGGGAAATAGGAAATACACCCCGGGGATCATTTCTGTGGCTCTGCTCGACAGGGGCACAGGAAATTTACTTTCTTGGGTGGTGTAAGCCAGGCAACCTTGTTGGCTAGGCTTACCTAGGCTCTTGGGCTGATAGCCTAGTACCTACCTATGAACCTATGAACCTATGTAGCATGAATAAAAGATAATATACTGGGATGGAATGAAGATGCATTTGTATATAATATCTGCATCAATGACTACGAAGTCGGTGCAACTGGATTAAGTCACACTTACTTCTTCTTTTGAAAGATCAGTAATATAAATAAATCAGTCCAGAACCTTAATTCCTCATCTTTCATCAGCAGAAGAAGATTAAATCAGGTCTAGAGCTGATTGAAACTTATTCTGAAAATTAGGCCAGGGGATTAAGACTATGAGCTTTTAACAATTCACTTCCTATGGTACAGAGCTTGATTCTCCTAGCCATCATTTGCCTTCTGTGTGACCTTCAGCAAGTCTGTTAACAATGTCTATGCTTTGGGGGAAAATGGGAATTTAGGTTATGCTCGTTAATGATCTCATAAACTGTACATATGAACCTATAAAGAAGAAAGGCCAACTGTTTCATAGATAGATAAGTCATGGTTATAGTTATATTAATACCTACTTTTGTATCTATTTATTTTTTTTTTTGCACTTTAATAAATGATTTGTATAGTGGGATAGCCCTTATACAAAGTTGTGCATTCTAAAAAGTCCCAACTCAGAATGACAAAGGTCTAGTTCACTTGACAATTATCCCAGTACTACTTGTTAGGCGCAGAAATAATATGATGTACTATATTGCTAATAACCCTACTACCTATGTTTTTTTCCAAAAATAAATATGGAACCTTATAATTTTTAGACCTCTATCACAATAGTAACACCCAAGCAAAATATTATCGAAACCCAGTTACTTGTCTAGATAACTAAAATACTCCAAATATGGCTGCAAAGTAAAACAGTAAAGTATTACATAATTAAGAAATGCATTAGTAATAAATTGATAATACTAAAATGCAATGGACAGTAAGAATAATTCTTCTAATTTGAGTTAATACAGAAGTATACTGGTGCGACAGTGTGTAAAGGTGAATATTACAGTGAAATCTTATTTTGTTGATTTAAGTTGTACCACAAAATGTTTTGAAATGCTCATTACATATCACTGGCACTTAGGGTTGGGAGTGTGGCTTAATGGCCAAGGTGTTTGCCTTACAAACGCAAGGTGCAGGGTTTGAGCCTCACAAGGGATAATTGGCTTGGCTTCAAATGGCTCGCAAGGGCCGTTAGCTTAGTACTAAAACTATGAACTATCAGTAGTAATGGTGAAGCACTCACAGTTCATAATATCACTTCTTACGATGTTCCTGAAGAGAGTGTTCACATTCCTAGGTGCTTCATTGCTAGTTTTACTTGAATGTGAGATGCATGAAGCTGGAAAGGGTTGTACGATATTCAGTTTGGAACATTAAAAGATTTGGTGATCTTTGTTAGCTCACAGCTGCTTCTATGTAAATATAGACCAAATACATTGACTGTCCTCAGAAGTAAGTCAGCTGTTTTTTTATAGAAGAAAATTATTAGCAAATCCATCCACTCTACTGTATGTGCAGAATCTTCTGCCCATGATCTGTTTGGATTGTGCTGATAAAATCAAAAGACCACAAAACAGCCTGAGTTAAAAGTAGTGGTGTCTCAGCTCTTCTCCTGGCTGTACAGTACATCATTGGGATGATTATTTATGTTTGGGGTAGTTTGAGAGTTAAACAGTATGTATAGAGTTTAAGGATGCAGTCAGAATATCATATGTCGTACATTTTCAATAGACATGTAATTTCAGGAAGTGACATCTAGAATCTAAACCCTTACACCAGTGAGAGTGCCTTATTTTCTTAATGTACATTTTCAAATTATTTGAGTTCAGAAAAAGATGTGGTTTTGCCAACTAGCTCTGCATTGCGGAGAAAGCAGTTAAAGGTTGATTTGGAAATTTTCCAGATAATCAGATTAGCAGATAACAGAAACAAATATCTACATAATTTATCAGGATAAGGACAGAACCACTGTGGCCTTCATTTGACTGCAAAAACATCAATAGCAGAAATGCTTATACCTCACTACCAAAAGATGTCAAGCACAGTCTGCCCAGAAATGAGCTCTGATGACTTATGTCTTTAGAAGTGAATGGGGCAGAGAGGATAGATTGTTAATATACAGTATTTGTAAGATTTGTCTTGGAATTTAAAAAAAAAACATACAATAAGGTAAGATCTGATGAGCTAATGTGAGAGCCTGGCTAAAAGCAATAGGTTGTCAAGATAGGCCTACTATAATATGCATTCCAAAGTCACTATTAGAACAGATGGCATTCATTGCAATAGTTAGTGTCTTTACAATACTGTGTCCTAATATGATACTATAATAGCTATGTGAAAGGAAAGTATACCGGTTGAGATATGTATAATGAAAAAATACACCCTGTTTGTAAGCTCATGTCAATACACAAAAATGGGAAACAAGCTTGTCACTTCTGCCTCTTATATCTGTAATCTCATCCTTTCAGTCACTAGTCAAATTTCATAAACGTAGTTGAGGACATGGATATATGCTGACTAGGACGTTGTAGGCTTAACCTTAAGGCTGAGATTCTGCTTCACTGCTTCAGCATGGTACAACACCTACAGTACTGCCACTGTTAACACCAGTTGCTGGTCTTCCTCCCAATCCCCTCGACACACAAGACCCCAGGATAAAGGCATGGTTGGAGGGCCCTGGTCTAGAACTCTGCCTAGGACCCCATTTAACCATGAGTGAGGCCTAGTCATCATGCAGATTAATGAACCTTCTCTGCACAGTCATCTCCATTCAATGTTATCTAATAGCACGCAACACATTCAACCAGTCTGTCACTAAATCCTAAACACAGGAAATTATTTTAAAAGTTAGTATAATACAGAATACAAAGCAAAACTATGAATATGACATATTTTGAAAAGGAAAGGAACAGCAAATCTATCATTATGTGTGAGGGTTTTCCTAAATTGCAAGAATATTATGATGTCACCATAGCATTACCTTGATTTCTAGTAATAACACCCATCTATTGCATAATTCACAAAATGTTTCCAGGAGTTGCATGTACAAACCTGTGATAGGCAAAATCAGATGAAAAAAACAACCAATCCCCACTTTTTCCAACTGAACATATATAATACTTAATCAAGGGTGTGTTACTGTACATTGCAATATGAAGCAGCAGCGTCTTAGTCCACAAATGTAATGCAGAAAAGGAAGCACCATCGTAATTAACGTTCTGCAGTAAAGGGCAACCAAAGCAAGACACATTTTATACATGTGCCTTATGAATACCAAGTAACAATGAAGGTGTTGTGAAATACTGGAAAATGATGTTCTGCAATTTGGCAATTAAAGCAGGTCATCAGGAAATGTCATACTCTAAATGTGACACTAGGTTGACGGGTATAACACTTTCTACTGAAAGTTCAAAACAGTTATCTCATACGCAAAATTGCTTTGATCTTTCAACAAAGGCCAGTTTTACATGAAACAATGACAGCTGAGAGAGAGAACAGCATGAAATGGTGTTGATAATGGAGGACATGAATACACGTCTAGGGGCATATAGAACAGGATATGGTGACTACTTTGGCCCATATGAGTGAGGCAACAGGAAAAAAGATAAAAGCACCAAATGTGCAATTAACAATGGTTAATAACTTCACCTCTCATGCATAAGGTACAAGACTTGATTCCAAGATGCTGTCAATGCCAATGTAGAGTTTGTATGTTTTCTCTGTGTCTCTTTGGGGTTCCTCCTATCTTCCAAAAGACTACTAGGTGTTTATATCTCAAACTCAGCCAAGGATGGAGTTGTGAGCAGTACCACATACTCTAGATGATGCCTATCAGAGAAAGAGTTGCATAGTCTAACCACTTTAGGCATCATCTGTGGTGTATGGTATCCTCTGGATTGAACAGCACAGATCACAGACTGTTCATCTTATCAGGGCTAACTAACTACTCAATGGTGTAAAAATTGGCTCTACCCTAAATTATGTGAAGCCTTATTGGAATGATTTATTTATTTATTTTATTTTACATTTGTTAACTGGGAAAGTCTGACTTGAATACAGGTCCATTTTCAGCGGAGGCCCAGGGAGAAAAGCTCCACGTAAACAGATACATAAGACATAACAGTTACAGTTTTTTTATACAATTACATATAGATACATGTTCCAGGTTTGTCGGAATACATACATAAAAACTTTACAATTATTAATTCTAATTAGAACATAAACAGTTATAGTAGTGCAAAGCTGAGCAAGGTAGCATATCATTCAGTTGTATGATACATTAGAGTGAGACAGCTGATTTTATTTTATTTATTTTATTTTATTTTTTATTTTACATTTGTGACTGGGATAGTCCGACTGGATATAAGTCCATTTTCAGCGGAGGCCCGGGGAGAAAAGCTCCAGGACAAACTTCAACAGTTTAACAATAATAAAAAACAGACAATATACATTTTTGATATGTACAAAAATAGAAGACAATATCATTGATAAAGATTTATCTGATTTATTATAAGACAGTTTACACAAGTAGCCAGGGAATGTAGTAATACAGGGTTAATAGTGAGTAAGTTAGTCTGGGTTTGTACAGGGGCACAACCAGTGAGTTTTTAGGTGTGCTTTGAGAGACGTTTAAATTGGATTATGGAGTGGACTGCCGTAAGTTCAGCAGGGAGTAGGTTCCAAATTTTGCCAACAGAGTCAGAAAATAATGACTCACCCACTGACTTATTGGATTTAACAGTTTGTATTAGCATTTTATCAGAAGAACGGTGTGTTTTTAGGTTATTGTAGGGGATGATTATGTTTTTCAGTATGGGTGTCCTTTCGGGCTGATAGAGGACTTTGTGAACAACTGTTAATTGGGTATACTGGAATTAAGAGGGAAACTCTGGCCAGCCTAGGGACCGTAGGTTAAGACAGTGTGTTCTATATGCTGAACCTGTGGCAAATCTGGCAATGCAGTTATAGCAGCTATTGAGTTTATTGAGGTCAGATTTACTTAGGTTTGTATAAATCAAGGAGGCATAAAGAAGGGTTGATAGTAAGTGTGTACGGGCAATCACTGTCCTAGCAGTTGGGGTTAGGAATGGTTTAATCCTATATAAAGATCCAAGTTTCTTATTGACTGTTTTAATGGTTCTATCGATGTGGGCATCAAACTTTAGGTTATTGTCAACTATTACACCTAATAGTTTTGTAGTAGATTCTGGGGAAATTATGGTGCCATTGTTGGATGTTATGGTAAATGATAGCAAGGGGACATTCCGAGTGGGGGGTGAAGAGTAACAGTTTTGTTTTATTTGGACTTAATAAAAGACGCCAGTCAGTGAGCCAGCTTTCAGCTTTGTTAAAGGTATTTTGGGACAATGTCTGTAGGTGTATCGGGGAGGTGGCAGAACAGATTAGGGTAGAGTCATCTGCATATTGAATGCAGGTTGCTTTGGGGATGACTGTATGGAAATCATTAATGAAGATGGAAAATAGAAGCGGTCCAAGTATAGACCCTTGAGGCACTCCAAGGGTGATTGGCAATAGGGAGGAAATGCTATCCTTCCATAGCACAGCTTGTTGTCTGCCATTTAGATAGGATTGAAACCAGCATATTGCCAGGCAAGAGTTTTTAGTGTCGATAGGAATAGTTGATGATTTACCATGTCAAACGCCATGGATAGGTCGAGAAAGACGGCAGAGGAGAGCTTGCTATTATTACAATATTGATTTGTTGTCTGAGAGAAGGAAGAAGGGCTGAGGTTGTACTATGGTGGGATCTAAATCCGTGCTGAGAGGGGACTAGAAGATTGTTCAGATTAAGGTAATGCAAGAGTTGCTTATGGATACATTTTTCCATAATTTTAGCCAGAGGAGACAGAATGGCAATAGGCTGGTAGTTTGATAGTTCAGTGGAATTACCCCTTTTGTGGAGAGGAATGAGATGGGAAATTTTCCAGATGGAGGGGATATATGCTTCTGAGATGGTTCTGTTGATTAATATTGAAATGGGATATGCTAATACGTCTGCAGCTTTTTGAAGATATTCAGCAGGGAGGAGGTCTGCTGATAGGGCGGTGGGTTTCAGTTTCCTAATTAAAGATCTGATAAATGATGCTGGTACTGGTTGAAAGTTAAAGGAGGGGTGAGTGGTGGATATGGGGTCAATTGGGTTTGGGTTATTGGGTACTAGTTGGTTGGCAAAGGATTGTATAGTTTCCATAAAGAAAGTGTTAAAGGTGTTGGCAATAACTTCTGGAGGTTTCTGGAGGGCAGTCACGGGGGTAGGGGTAGTAGTATGTCCTGGGTGGAGAAGATTGTTTAAACTGGACCAAAATTTTTGTGGTCGATTTTGGTGTTTTTGTTGTAAGTTGCAGTAATAGTTTTTTTTAGCTAGAACAATGGACTTTTTTGTATCATTCCTTAGCTGTTTATATATAAGTTGGTCCTTTGGGGATTTATTGGTTCTCCAAAACGTCCAGGCTTTATTTCTCCTTCGATTTTTTTGTCTTGTTTCTTTAGACAGTCATGGTGCTACTTTTTTATTGGTTCTGATGGTCCAGGTCAGTGCGTGGCTATGAAACTGCTTCATCTAATGGGAGTAATTTTAGACAATTCCAGTTACATGCCTGAAGTTCCTTTTGGAATTCAGTTTGATTAAAGCTCTTATTGCTCCTAAAAGTTCTAAAGCTAGGTATTTGAGGGATATCAGTTTTTTGGCTGAGTATATAACTTAGGAAGTGATCACTAATTTCTTCAGGTTGGGTGCCTGCTTTATACATTTGGGGGTGGTTACTTATGAGAATCCAGTCTAGCATGCCTTCTTTGTTGTTGGGCTTACTAATTCTAGTGGTGGATGATATGACCTGTGTGAAACCATATAAATTTATGTGGGTGGTAGGGAAGTCTGCAGAACAGATGTTCCAGTTAATATTAAAATCTCTGAGAATAATGGTTTCTTGTGGGCAGTTTATGGACAGCCACTGTAGGATGTCCTCAAGGGTATTAGTGTTGTTACCTGGTGGAATGTAAATGCAGCCAATGTTTCTAGATTTGTGTTTGTTGATTTGTAGTTTTGTACTTAGTATTTCTGCATTTTCAGTTTGCGGAGCTTGTGGGGAATTTGAAATAGTTACATTAAGTGTAGTTTTATATAAAACAGCTACCCCCCCACCCTTCCTTGATGTGCGGTCTAGTCTTAAAATATTGTAACCAAGCGGTATAACTTCATTGTCAGCGGTGGTTGGCCTAAGCCAGGTTTCAGTAAGGCATAGTATATCTGGGGAGTGTACTGCCATGAGCGCATGCAAGTAATGGATCTTATTATTTAGGCTTCTAATATTTAGGTGACAGATCAGGAGATAGTTGGAGATTTTGTTTAAGGTTTGCAGTCTAGTGGGAGTATTATTTATTAGGCTGGTTACATCAGATGGAGTTGGTTCTGGGTCGGGGTGAATGTCACAATCAGTTATGAAGTTAGTTTGCAAATTGATTGTGAGTTTCAGGAATTTGAATAAACGTTTGTAGTAGTATTTAGTTCTGGGGTTAACATGCCTGGCTAGAGCGAGATGTTGTATTTTTGTAGTAAGGGAGTTAGCAGAGAGGGGGAGTAGTGGATGATTAGAGTTGTTTGAAAGAGCAGGGTAAATAGTCTGGGATCTTGGGCAGTGAAAGCCTGGGAGGGTGAGGTGCTTATAGGCTGTGAAAAGATAGGTAATTATCAGCAGGGGTATAAGGCAATAGGAAGGCTTTAATTTGAAGGGTGAAGTTCAAGTTTGTAAAGGTATTGTAAGGTTTGTAACTTACAATTGTTTAAAAATGTTGATGGGAGGGTAATAGACAAGGGTATAGTAAAGAAATAGGGATGGTTTTGTATTTAGGGTGGGTCCTAAGGATCCTGATTGGTTCTGTACATGATAAAATAGCTATAAATTTAGCAGCTATAGGTGTGGGTGGGATTTGGGGGCAGGGTGGGGTGTGGGGTGTGGAGCAAGCCTGAGTGTAGCGAGGGCGAGCGTAGAGGAGCTAATACCTTACTAACAGCCTGTTTGAGTTGGTAATTTATATTTTTCTTATTTCAGTAATTTTTCTAGGGTATATGGTTCTGATACTAATTTCTGGGGGGTTAAACTAAACTACTGTGAATTTAAGATGCTAGGATAAGGGCGGGTATGGGGGGATGCAGAGTAAGAAGGATATGGCTGCTGGCTGTCTTGGCAGGGAGTGTGCTCTAACCACCTATCAAGAATTAGGCAATATCACATTAATTATAGGAGATAAACATCAGTTAACATACTTTCTTGATGTCCTATCTTAGGTTATAAGGTCAACCCCTCAAAATCTATACTTTTGATTCATATCAGGATTGGTATGCATTCCCTTCAAAGACAGTATGGCCTTATTATTAATCCACTCCATCTTACATATCTAGGGGTTTAACTAACGCTAGACATATAGACAATGAGGGACCTTAATCTTCATGTTATGGGAAATATATTTGTGGAAAGCATCAAAGAATGGACAACCTGGCATGTCTCTCAAGATCTTAAATTGGTACTTATTATGATAAGCTTATACCCCAAATTATTATATATTTTAGCAAAATTTCGCCTATGAGAACACCTTATTCAACCACTAAAAAAGTGGGATAAGAAGTTAATAAAGTTCCTGTGGTCCCCAGTTTCCCCAAGTGGTGCAAAAGCAGTTTGTTGTTCATTAAGACCTCAGGTGGAATAAGCATGCTTGCTTTATGTTATGCATATTGGGCCTCTTTATTTATTAAGATGTTATACTGGTCTGTACTTCACTGTAATTTTCACCTTGAGCAGTGATTCTGACTTACAGTATAGACTCATATTCCCTTAGTCACTTTATGGAAGGCGTAGAATGTCCCCATCAAATATCTTTATTGTATACATTGGCACTTGGTGTGCTATATGCATCTGAAGTATATAGGAACTGCACAATATCTTAATACCCTGTACTGTAGTATCAGTAGAACTTTCCTGACCATAGATTATGGTAACATAGCCACATTTCTACTTTCATTTATGGCATGTCCAAAATTTCAGGCTCTCCAACTAATTTTCCCACTGTAGAAATGGGGAGAAAATGGATTCATTTTTATTTATCAGCTTTGTCAAAAAACATCAATAAAATCACAAGAGGAACTAGTTAAGGAATATATACACCCCATCTCAGTCCATGTCTTACTTACAGCTTAAATGTTTAACGCAATCTATACTACGTGATTTACAGTATGATACTTTATAGAATACACCATTGTTTCAATTATTTTATGTTATAGCAAGCATAAATCACATCACAAATATGGGCCTGTTTCAGGTTTCTAAAGTAATTATCTTATATTATGACTTACAAATAGATTATAGGGCCACATTAGCCTGCAAGAAGACAGTAACCCCAACAAATGCCTTTCTTAATAAATTTCTAAGCCTCCACTAAGGATCACTTCATCTCTGAAATCGAGACTTTTTTGCCTAGAAATGTGTAAATAGGCCATTCATGACCCTAGTCAAAATAGAAAAATTTTTAGGTAAAATGTATTAGTAGTGCTGGCGATGTTGAAATACTATCAAGTTCATCATAGGAATATACAGTATCATCTGGAGGTGCGATAAGTACAAGAAATATTGGTCAGAAGTTTGGGACCAGGCTGACAAGATAAATAGTGTAGGGGAGTCTAACAGGAAAGATATGGTAGTCTATGAACCTACCACTTAAGTGGCAGAGGCAAAACGTTTAAATATTGTGATATTAGTATCCAAGGAGGCCATTACCTGACAATGGAAAAGTCCTAATCCCCACTCATAACTGAATGATGACACATAATTCAAACCATACGAAAAGATGAGTGACTGATAGCCAAGGGAAGAAGCACATAATCCATGTTTAACTTATTTGGTCCACTTACAACTAGACTTTAAGTTCTGTCAATACTACATAAAAATAACGTATTTGAGAATATTGCAAAATAGACATAGATTTTAGGCTTCTTTAAATAAAGCATAGTTGGGACCAACCTAAATATTCTTGAAGCCTGGGTTATCCTGACTCCTCCCTTTCCTTCTTTCATCTCTATTCTTTACTTAACTAGGTCTTTTCCCTCCTTCCAGATGAGTCCTGATTACTATCCAAGCATCCTTATGTATAGCTTAACATTGTTCTATGAATATACTTTCAGTGGGAAACTATTGTTTAACAGCATATTTCTTACTGTGCACTCTGCTTGTGAAATGATGGGTTCATCTTCATGATTAATTTAAAAAAATCCTGTAGGATAATTTATGTATACATTCATTGTGTGTTTACAGCATAGCAATATTCATAAATTATATGTATTACATTTTAACATCAATACTTGTAATTTATAACAGCTATTTAGGTTGATTGAAATAAATTGATATTTTTTATTCTAAACCATAATCATTTCAATCTGTTTCTATCAATTTAAGTAAACAGCTGGAACATTGTTATGGATCATATATGTATTTCTGGATATTTGGAAAATTAAAAGTAAAGTATGCAAAAAATTGGCATTAGATGATTGTGGCATGTTGACTAATTTTATCAAAAATGTATATGGATATTTGCTAGTGCTAAGTGAGTTGAGGACACGGCCTACTATGACTTATGCAAGACACCCATGTTAATGATCGGAATAAGGAGTCTATGTACTCCTAATGGAAATTATGTACCTGCCATAAAGCCCAGCAACCATGGGTCAATAAGCTACTGACCGGCTGGTGTCCAGTTGCCCAGCTTGGATTACCTAGGATAGCTCTGTTGAGTGAAAGCTTGAAGTAAACCCAATAAACCTGCTGAACATGAACAAAGGATTGCTACACTCAGTGTATGTTCACTGATAGCACACTGCTTGCAAGTGGATGATGTGATGGTGAGGACTAGACTGGGCTTCCTCTTGATTCAGGAGACAAGATAGAATGGCAGTACAGTAAAGCCACTTGGCATGGGATCCAGAGTCTATTATTCAGGGGAACGACAGACTAGAAATGCTGTAGGAACTGTGGTGAGAGAGAGACATCCGAAGATAATGAGGGATGTCATCAGAATTAGTGACAGATTTATTGCAACCAGAAACCAGAGTAAGGATACAGCAGTATTCATAATCTCAGCATATACACCACAGCAGAGTTTTGATAGTGAGTAGAACAGTGTATTCAGGCAGCAGTTGAAGGAATTACTAGATAAAGCAGGGCAACCTGAAGTTGGTGGTGATAATAAGGGACCTGAATGCACATATTTGCACACACAGAACAGGATTTGTGGACTGTCTGAGCCTATATGGGTGGAGCAACAGGAATAAAGAAGGAGAATCCATCATAGTCTTCTGTAAGGCAAATGACTTAATAGCGGCCAGTGCATTGTTCACAAGGGAGACAGTCATAGGTCAACAGAGATGAGGCTGAAGACCTGGAAGATGACTGGAGAGAAGGGGCAATAATTCTAGGAAATACTCAGGGCTATAGCACCTCAGAAAGAAGAGGAAAAAGGTGGAGATGAAGAAGAATGTCAGAGCTTCAAAACAACATATAAGAAGATTATACAATGGAGATGTGGTCAAGCCAAGTATGAAAATAAGGTACGTATGGAAAGCTGATGGTGGAATGCAGAAGTCCAGGAAGTCATAAAAAGAAAGAAGGAGCGCAGGGAAAAGGTGCAGATAGAAAAGAAGGGCCAGGCTAAGAAGGAATATTGATTGGCTAACAAAGAGGCTAAGACAGCAGTTGCAATAGCAAAGTACAATGCATCAGAGGTACTCTACCAACTTCTGGAAAGTGACTTTGCAGATGGTACACTGAATTGCGAAGTAAAGACAGAAATCTATAGAAAATAGCCATCAGACACCTTTTATAAGCGATGCTAGCCAGCAACAACCTTCTCACAGAACATCAGAGGCAGATGGAAGAAGTACTTGCAGCAGTTTCTGAATGAAGAAACCCCTACAGAAGTTGTACTGCCCCAGACATAGCACACAATGAAAGAAAAAGAGGAGCCCACCCTAGAAGAAGTGAGAACATCACTAAAAAAATTAAGCCAGGGAAAGCAGCAGGCTCAGGTGAGGACATGGCAGATATGAACAAGATGCCTGGTAAGTTAGGAGAGAAATGTCTTCAGAGGGAACTCATAGCGATATGGAGAGAATGACTAGAGAATAAGCATAGTTGTACCAGTGTACAAGAATAAAGGGGACATTTACATTTATGGACAGTATAGAGGTATCAAACTCCTGTCACTCTGCAAAAATGTTCTGGAAAGAGTGATTGATAAACTAATGCAGTGAGTAGTAGGAAGTAAGATTGGAAATGACCAATTAGAATTCTTATCAGGATGCTTGATTGTTGGGAGGGTGGCCTAATGGTTAAGCTGTTTGTCTTACAAACACAAGGTGCAGGGTTTGAGTCTCCCAAGGGATAATTGGCTAGGCTTAAAATGGCTCGCAAGGGCAGTTAGCCTAGTATTAATCTATGAACCTATGAACCTATGCAGAACAGCCAACCCATTGTTCACAGTGAGACAGATAGTTGAAAGGAAACTGGAGACAAGGAAAGAGTCCAACTGGGCATTCCTAGAGTTGGAGATAGCATATAATAATGTCCCAAGAAAAGTGATTTGGGCAATCCTGTGATGGTTTGAAGTCCCAGAAACATTAGCGGAATTACTGCAGGTTATGCACAAGGACCCAATGAACAATGTTTGAATTCACAGAGAGGTTCAGAGTGGGAGTGTGTGTACATCAGCCTTCAGCTGTGAGTCTACTGTTCATACTGGTGAAAGACTACATTAGCAAATGGGCTGGAGAGGACAGATCAACAAAGCTGCTGTATGTAGATAATGTGGAATTACAGGCAGACTCTGAACTAGAACTTCAGAAAATGATAGGGAATGAGAATACAGAACTGAAGGCACATGGGATGAAAGTGAGTACAGATAAGTGTAGTGTCAATACATGGGAGTAATCAGAAAGGGATGAAAACTGAGATAGAAGGGAAAATTAAAGGACTGGTTAACAGCTTCATGTGTCTGGGAATTGGGCTCAAGTCAAAGACAGAATCAGGGGGGTTTGCAGCCTGGTTTAACCCTGGCACAAATAGAGTAAACAACAGAAGGAAGAAATTCCTGTCTAGAAGAAAGTGGGAGGGTGCACAACAGAGAAAAAATCCCTCATTATTTTCAACAGGTAAATCAGGGAACTAGTTAAGCCCCATAAAGCTAAATACAAGACTAAAACAGCCTCCCAAACAAAGGATAACCACAAAGCATTTTTGTTATGTCCTAAATTTTAAGGGAAACACTCAACAATGTGCTGAGATGGGTGTAGGTGGCACTACCTATACTCAGTCAGAAGAAAGAGCAAACCTGCTGATTGACAAATTCAGTTCAGATTTCACCCCCCTCATCACCTCCAGTCACTCCCCATGAAATATCCCCTTACTATTCCTTTGCCTGTTATTGCAAAAGTGCAGGTCATCAATGCACTCTCTAAAGCTAAAAACAAAACATCAATGGGCCCTGATGAATCCCAGGGTAACTATTAAACAGCTTGAAGCATAACCTAGCAGACCTGGATCTCTGTTTAACCACAGTCTCCAGACAGGCTTTGTCCCAGCAGAGTGGAAGACAGCAACAGTCATCCCTCTACCAAAGGTGTGGGGGGGGTCATCAACTGACCCAGGAAGCTACTGACCCATAAGTCTGACTAGGCTGATATGGAAAGGATAATCTTTGACCTGATTAACAACAACATAGGAAATCTCCAGACTCTAGATCCAACCCCAGCTGACTTCAACAAGGGCAGGTCCTCCCTGCTCAGTCTGGTGGACTTCTTTGAGAAGGTCACCAACACCATGGATGAGGGTAAGGCAAAGCATACCACCTACCTTGACCTGGCCAAGACATTTGACACAATACCACACCCAGGTATTACAGATATACTCACAAAATTGGGCATAAACCTCTATGTCACTAGATGGATAACCAAATGGCTCACAGATGGGGTACATGTTGTTAGAGTGGGGGAATCCACATCCAGCAAGAGGCCAGTCATCAGTGGAGTACCACAGGGCTCACTGCCAGGCCCCCCTCCTGTTTGGGGTATACTTCTCAGATGTAAAGGCAAATGTAGATGGCCTTTGGCTGACCAGGTTTGCTGAAGAGAACATGTTGCAGGCAAGCATTCACTCTCCAAAGATGGTGATATCCTACAGAAAGGTCTGCTGCGGACTAATGATTGGTGTTAGAGCCATAACCTCAAACTAAATGCAAAGAACTGCATAATACCTTTTGGTTAATCAAATACCCCTGCAAATTGCAACATTGATAGCTCCCCCTTAACAGTGGATCCAGTGGTGAGAGATCTCGGTACTCAGAGTGATACTAATTTGAACTTTGACTACCATGTGGCCATTGTGATGAAGAAATCCTTCTGTGTGGCCAGCTTATAAGTAAGAGTATGCATCCAGATCTAAGGATGTCATAGTACCACTGTTTTCTGCCCTCATTTGAACAATAATCAAGTATAATCAGCCCTGATGGAAATGTTGCATATTCACAAAACTAACTGCACAAGGGTTACCCACTCCGAAGATCTAAATCTGATCTCTGGCATGAATAGATCATGCTGTAGAGCTAGATATGTGTCCCAGAGATTGCTCCTCCTCTGGAATAGGCTTCCTGTTTACATGAAGCAGAGCCCTTCCCTGAACATATTCATGTGTAATCTGACCAATGGATGGGAAACTGCAAATTCATTCTTGAGGTGGTGCCTGTGTCCTTTATGGAGCGAGGCAGTCTGTAAAAATAGTCAAAACCCCTCCTGCTGGCCCCTGTTATCTTTCCCCTAGTGATAGAAAACTGGGTGAAATATGGGTAAAATTGGTTAGATTTTTAAGTGCTCTTCAGCTGTTAGCCTAATCTTCTATGAAACTGCCAGCTTATGAACTGGCACAGAATGCAAGGGATAGTGTGTGGCAGAGGAATGCCAAAGAAGCTGAAAAGTAAGATGTACAAAACAGTGGTGCACCCTTTGCTAGTGTATGGTACAGAAACATGAGCAGTGATGGCAGAACAGTTGAGGAAGCTAGAGGTGATATAGATGAAGTGTTAGAGATGTTTATTAAGATGCATCCTGTGGAACACACAAAGAAATGAGGACATCAGAACAGAAGCTCAAATAGCTCCAATCACAGAGAAGGTCAAAGAGAACATATAACAGTGGTTTGAGCACAGGTGCAGGAAAGCAGAAGACAATCTGGTGAAAAAGATTTGGGACAGACAGGAAGGGCAAGAGGAAGCAAGGACATCCAGCAATTAGATGGATTGTGCAAGAGAAGACCTGCAGCAACCAGGCTAGACTGTTGAAGAAGGCAGAAGAGTAACATTGAATTGACATCCCAACCCCATGTAGAAAAATGGGGAAAAGGGGTTGATGAAGATAGTGATCAGAAGGTCATTCTAGACTTCTGTCTGGCAAATGACTTGATGGTGGCCAACACATGGTTCAGCAAGGCAGACAGTCACAAGATCACATACAAGAATGGCCAACATGCGACTCAAATAGAAATCCTCCTAATATGGAAAGGGTATTGGAGTAGAATAATTGATTTCAAAGTCATCCCCAATGAAACAGCTGACCCACAGCAAAAATCACTGGTTGCCACGATCAGCTGAAAACACTGGTCAGGGAAGGTTCTAAGTTGAATAGAGACTTTGCTGAAAACCTGGAAGTTGAACGGAAAATACCACCAGATTTCAAGGAAATACACATGGCTCTAGCAGCTCAGGAAGAAAAGGAAATGGAGCTGAAGAACAATGGCAGAGCCTCAAAACGCATGATCAAGAACTATAGAGAAGATATGTGGTCAAGCCAGGTATGGAAATAAGGTACAGAAGGAAAGCTAGTGGTGGAATGCAAAAGTCCAAGATGTCATCAAAAGAAAGAAGGAGTTCAGGAAAAAGTGGAAAATAGAAAAGCTGGACCAGGCTAAGAAGTACAAAGAAAGAGGTTAAGAGAGCAGTTGCAATAACAAAGAACGAGGCATCATTGGCACACTACCAGCTTCTGGAAAGATGCTCAGCAGATGACACAAAGAAACTCTTATCAGGTCGCAATGCAAAGACAGAAAGATAAAGAAGATAGTCATCAGACACCCTTCATAAGGGTGCCAACAACAACTTGCTCACCACTGCACAGAACATCAAAGGCAGGTGGAAGGGATACTTCTAGCAGCTTCTGAATAAAAAAAATAAACAAACAGAAGCTGTACTGATGCAGACACAACCAACGATGAAAGAAGAAGAGCAGCCCACTCTAGAAGAAGTAAGACCAACACTAGGGAAAATGAAGTCAGAGAAAGCAGCAGTCTCAGGTGAGGTCACAGCAGATATGATCAAGATGTTGGGTGATTTACAGGAGAAATGGCTCATGAGGGTACTCATTGCAGTATGGAAAGAAAGGAATATCCCATTTGACTGGAGAATAAGCATTCTAATGCCAGTGTAGAAGAACAAAGGGGGTATTTACAAATATGGGCAGTTCAGAGGTATCAAATTCCTATAACACTGCATGAAAGTTCTGGAGCGGGTGATTGATAAATGAATATATGGAACAGTAGGAAGTAGGAGTGGATTGAAGATGAACAGTTTGGATTAAGATCGGTATGCAGCACAACCAACCCGATGTTTGAAGTGAGACAGATACTGAAGAAGAAATTAGAGATGAAGAAAGAGACCAATTTAGCATTCCTAGACTTTGAGAAAGCATATGACAAGGTGCCAAGAAAGCTGGTTTGGGTAGTTCTGAATAGAATGCAAAGCTGAAGACACGTGTGCTGAAACTGAGTACAGATAGAACAGTTGTAATACCAGCAAGTGGGGAAATCAGAACAAGCTGAGAACTGAGATCGAAGGGAAAATAGTGAAACAGGTTAACAGCTACAAATATCTGGGAGAGGTGGTTGAAGAGAAGAGAAGTCTGAATGAGGAGGTCAAAGCTAGAATCAGATGGGCTGCAGCCAACTGGCACTGAGTGTCATGAGCATACATCTCATTCTCTCAGTACAAGAAATCTGGACAAAGCCTAAAATAATGGGAGACAAAGTTACAACAATAGGGACAGATTTCCAATATTGCTCATATAAACATACAAAGTTGCAAGAGTGACAGGTTTTGCATTAGCATGCACTTTGTGATGGATATAAAGTCTGAAATTCAAATGTGTGTCATTATTTAGTGACTTCACTTATTAGTTATTGTCCAGAAAACCACAACTTTTATAACAGACCAAAAATATGATGCAAAAATCTGAACAGTTGAAAGGTATTGTCAGGGATATTGTGTGACAGAAGCATGTCAAAGAAGCTGAAAAGTAAGGTGTACAAAACAGTTGTGTGATCAGGGACGTTAAGGCAGAGCAACTGAGTAAGGTAGAGGTGATGGAGATGAAGTGCTTGAGATCAGTGGTAGCATACAAACTGTGTGACAAACAAAGAAATGATCACAGAGCAGCAGCCAAAGTAGCTTTAGTTGCAGAAAAGGTCAACAAGAGTAGATTACAATGGCTTGGGCACAAGTGCAGGACAGCAGGAGACAATCTGGTGAAGAAGATTTGGAACAGGCAGGAAGAAGAAAAGAGGAAATAAGGGCCTCTAGCAAAGAGATAGATTGTGTGAGAGCAGACCTGTAACAGTCAGGCATGCCTGCCTAAGAAGAGAGCTACACTGAATTGAGACAAGTGGCAACAGCTGACACAATACCCCAACCCTATGTAGAAAATGGGGAGAAGGGGGTTGATGGTGATGATGATGATGATGATGATGACTGTTAGTTGGTCAGTAGTTGACTTTACAAGAACCATGCCACTGGCTGTATTATAAAATACTTCAATGCAAAATAACAAACATGTTAAGCACGTTCATCTTGCCATTAAAAGACTCAGCAGAATGCAAACAACCATGCAGATAAACGAAGAAGAAATAAAAAACGTCCTGTACAGAAATATTATTGGCTGCAGATGAGGAGACTGTTCCCAGGACCCATTTTTTGTCATACACAACATTATCAGAAACAGTTATACAGATATATGTCAATTTATATAATTTAAACCACATTTTCTCATAAGATAGTAAGGCATTCAATTTTATACTATTTAAAAGAACTGCCAGAGTATGCAAAATATATTCTAGATCAAACAATGCATGAGCGTAGAATGTAAATGTCAAAAACAAATCAGTCTTAAACTGTTCAAATTAGTATTTCATATTACATATGCTAGTACTTTTCACATGTCTACCCCCTTTCCCCATGATTTTGTTCCCACCATCTGTCATTCCAAAAGCTGCACCAAAAACAGTCCTCATGCCTCAATTAGGGCAGCATTTTTCATTCCCAAGCCTGGAAGCCATATGTCAATTCATAGCTCAGAACAGCAGGGGGAAATAGAGTAACATATTGGACAATTCAGAGTATTGATGCATTTGCTACATAGAGAGAGCTAACATATAGTTTGACAGTGGGAATAGGAAAAACATATAGATGAGTAATGGGCCTATACATGACTTTTGCAATTTTAGAAAATCAAGCTCACATACACATACAGTACATACATATGGATGCTCATGCATATACATTAGCATACACCAACCCATTCACAATCAGGTAGAACTGAAGAACTTATTGTGCCCGTATGGTTTTAAGTTCTGCATCACCTAGAGTCAAGTGGGCATGTCTTGCGAGTAGAAATTAACAGTTTTTTTTCTTTAAATGGAAATTAAGTGAAGTGAAGTGAATTGAAGTAATACAGAACGCCTGGAAACAAAAGAGAATTGCCTCAAGGGTAAACTAGAATAAATAATAGACTTGATGGTGTTCTGCATGTAAAGGGCTTATTTTTGAAGATTTCTTGATACAAGACTTACTTATTGGACTTATATATTTTTTTTCATTCAAAATGAACAACACACTGATCCTGGGATTTATGCACAAATTGCTTATTATGTATTGTTATTTTGCACTGCTCACAACAACACTCAGGGAGGGGTCATGTCAGAGGACTAAGATGTACGGCAACACAAGAGGTCTCAATGTACATTATGGAGAGTATGTAAAGTGGCAGTAAAAATAGATGCAAACAAGATAGAAATATATCCTGGCAAGATGGTACTGGGATTAATAGACATATATACAATAGCTAGACTTCTTGGCTACATAAACCCTGATACCTTGTTGAAAGATTTGAAGTTGCATAGTGACAGAACATGTGGCATCAGAGCAGAGGCAGTATGTCCTGCTATTGCCACCTCCATTCGTGACGTGACAGTGGCACTGATGAAGATGCAGACAGCAGATAACACACCATAACTGTACTGACCAGAACAAAAAACAAGTGGCTTTTTTCACATGGACCATGACAGAGCAAGGAGCCTGGATAACATTTATCCCCCATGTGCTGAATCCATGAGAATATGTGATTTGCTTATCCCTTTGTAAACCAAGTAAGTATAACTCTTTCCATCATACCCACTGGGACTATTCAGTAGTCAAATGGGGTCAGTTTAAGTACAGCACAGTTGTTACATTCATGGCTACCTAACAATCTCCTAGGCATAATGCTACTGCATGTGGAAGAGCATATTATAGTCCTCCAGGACAGTAGAGGAGATAGTTTTCAATAACATTGCATCCTGAGGTACTGGGTACCACAGAATTCACATAAGTAAAGATCCAGCCTGTATGTAAACTGGAAACACTACCATTCCCTGAACTTCCTGCTAGTTCACAATGCAGAGGGGATTATCTGAAATGTACCCATACACTACTTTGGCAGTTTATATGATTACCATATTTGGCATCCATCTGACCTGTACCAATGTTGTTGGCATTTGTCAGTAAGTGCATAGGCCTTGTACAAAAGAACTCCTACTGACAGTCACTGAGCAGGTAACCCATTACCATCCCCAAAAATGTGTGCTGCAGATGAGGCCGGATGCCATCTTGGCCTCTAGCTCATAACTCCCTACGGCCATCCCCCAGAGCATGGCCAGAATAATGTGCAATACCATTGACAATGCCTTTGGTCTGCTAAAGACATGTTGTTGTACCTTACATCTGGTGGGAGACAACAATACACTCCCTAAACAGTAAGCTAGTTACTGTGCATAACCTGCAATATGGTTATGTAGAAACAAGGTGGTCACTCATATGATGTGTGTGTGTGTGTGTGTGTGTGTGTGTGTGTGTGTGTGTGTGTGCACACTACAACTTTTGCTAGACAACTGCAGCAGCAGAAATTGGATATGATATGCAGTAGGAAAAGAACAGTAGTCATGCAGAAAGACCCCCATGTTGGCAGCGACTGGCACAGTACATGGTATGGCTGATCACATGGCAATGCCTGGTCAAATATTATATGCTATGGCAATCATGAAATGACACTCTCAGGCAGGTTAAAAATGATGCAAGCAGTATTGCATTACTGGTCAATGTGTGATCTATTTCCACTGCGCATCAGGCATCACATCAGTACAAAATAGGATGGAGTATATCATTGGTCATATTTGTCTTCATATCTGCAAGTGACTGTGGGACACAAAAACACTGGAATGCAGCTCAGTCTGGGTGTGGGGCATACATCGCAGGAGGTAAGAGTGACAGCTTCAGCATATGTATCTTTGGCGGGAGGCAGGAATCATATCCTCTTGCAACATGTATGGGGTACTACTATATGACCTAAACATTATGCCACTATCATGTAGCAATTATAATAAGGTCCTATATGATCCTGATGGAGTGTACTCATGAGGGGTTTGAAGGATAGACCGCACTCAGCCTAGTTTTGTGAAGGACAAGTCTTGTCTTCTGAATCTATTAAACATCTTTAAAAACAATAAGCTGTGGACAGAGGTCACTCTGTGCACACCGCTTATATTGCCCTTTGCAAGACTTTTGACACTATCCCTCATGCTGGCATTATTAAAAAAGCAAAAACTAAAAGGGCACTGGTCACTTTCAGAAGCATGTTTGTTTTAGAATTAATTTCTTTTCCTTTTATGCTCCCAATATTAAGGTTGCAAGTGGCCTTGGACAAACTGAAAATTGTGCAGTGTTATTTGATTTTTAGTTTCACTGTTTAATCAGTTTTTCTGTTATTTGATTTTTAGTTTCACTGTTTAATCAGTTTTTCTGTTATTTGATTTTTAGTTTCACTGTTTAACCAGTTTTTCTGTATAACCACACTTACAAAATGATGTTGCAGTAGGTATTGTGCAGTGATTTGCATACAATCTTCAATGCAAAAGAAGAAGAATTTCAAACTCAGGGCTCCTAAGAACTTTTTTAAGAGTTTGCCAACAGTTAAACCAGGAATCTAAACAAATGTTCTGTATCATTTATCAACCAAGAACTTGAAAAGTTCAACACTACCCGACTTCCCTAATATATTTAGGGAGAGAGTTCCACAGTGTCCCTTCTCTTAACTGATGTGTTAACATCTGACAGTCTAAAATATAGATTGTCATTCTTGGTATTGGTATTATGGCCCCAGAAATATAAAACCAGGAGAGGCTGCTAATGCCTCTTTTCTTAGTGATTTCTACACAAGAATCAAGTCACCTCTTAAAAGCCTATAAACACCTGAGTACGTGGAAAGAGCCTGCAATCTCTCTTTATAACTAAGGTGTTTCAATCCTCTCCTGTCTAGTGACCATCTTTTGGATTTTATCAAGTCTATTTATTTGACAGCCATTCTAACAACCAAAACACCCACAGTATTCCATAATAGGCTGTTTGGTAGAGGTAAAAAAAAAGGAATCAAGACTTCTTTCTCCCTACTACTAACACTCCTCAAGATGATTTTCAAAAGACCATAACACCTACTCACCACTGTCTTGACATGATCATCAAACTCCAAAATCATTGTCCATTATGTATCCTAAATCTCTTACTGAACTCGAAATTTTATTATTCAGAGCACAATGATAGTGCATATTTCCAGAACCAAAATGCATTAAAATGCATCCCATTTCAGTGACATACCTGTATTAAATGCTTAGATAATTTTGCAAATTGAAATGATGATCATGCATATTTATAACTATATCACCCACCTTAATGTCATCTCCAAATATACTTAACAAGCTGCTATCAAATACTAGAAATTCAGACATCAATTTGCCAAACAACATGGGATCAAAAACATATCCTTAGGGGACCCCCAAATCAACATTTCTTTTTATGGAAAACAATGCCCTGTTCTCTGTCTAAATTTCTTCCTGACAGCTAATTTATCCAGCGTACAATATTCATATTACATTTATGTGGGCTGAGGCTGAAATTGGCCAGTATTGATCAGTGCACTACCCTTGTAAACAAAAATAAATAAATGAACATAATATCAATCATTCTGTCATGGGGGCTGAATCAAAGGTCTTAATGTTCAGTGTAGAAGAAATAGCAATGCTTTATGGGTAAATGAAAGCAACTTACCTATTTAGTGGAGGAGCTATTTATTTGCATTGTGGTTACACTATTGTACAGTTAAATGTGTTGGTTTTCAATGTGAAATGTTTCATCTGCAAGAACCAGTTAGCAACTTGTCTTTCTAGTAAGTAAGTAAGAAGCTACTACTGATTCGTTTAGCATGACGATACAGTAGTTTATACATTCATTTGGTAGTGAGACATTGCAAGTTCAGTAGTTCATGATGTCATGGCAGGGAATTTCAGCTGTGAGAAAAAAATTCAGGGAGATATCCTTACCAACAAAATAAATGCAAAAAGAACATACTTTTTGCATCAAAAACTAAATAATTTGGTATTGTATATGGTAAGGAGGCTATATCCAACTCCAGTCCATACCTCTCAACTGTACAGATTTTCACAGAATGTTCAGATTTTTGTCTTATATTTTTGGTCTGTTTCAAATAAAATTGTGGTTTTATGGCAAATAATTGATAAACCACTGGGGGTTGAAGTCAGAAAATAATGACAAAACTCCACTTTTTTTCTTTTTTTACTTAACATTAGCTTCTGAACATAACCAATAAACTTTAACGCAAACCCCTACATTGTCCACTGGATTATAAATTGACTGTTCGACAGATCATATGTTGTGAAAGTTTCTGGCATCCTCTATGAAAGTAAAATTATAACTATTGGTGTACCACAGGGATCAGTGCTTGCAATCTTTTGTCTGACCTTTATTTTGCAAACATAAAAGCCAATATCCTAGAAATGTGTCTGAACAAGTTTGCTGATGATTGCAAGCTGACCATCGTTATCTGCTCATCCACTGATACTAAACTGCTCCAACAAGGTCTGAATATGCACATAGCTGGTGTATTGAAAAAATTCTCAAGCTAAATGCAAACAATTCAGCATAGTGGTGCTCAGCCAAAAGTGGCTGCTGCACCTCATATGTTAAGTGGTACTGTTCTTCAGAAAAATGCATTTATAACTGACCTATTTATTTATGTTTCTAGCTAATTTCCAAGGCAGTATCCTCGGGATACAAAGAAGTCATCTTACAACTGTCCACTGAAGTGATAGATTCCTAACTCAACATATTTGCAGCCTATGTAATCATTACCAGTGCTTAATGATTAGGTGGGTAAACACAAATTTATACCTGGGTTATCATTTACAACCCTAGTAATTTGGGAGGTAAGCAACATTAAGTGCTTATAAAGGATGACAATAACGTATAGGTATGTCTATGTAAAGGTACATATGGCTAAGCATGCTACAGTTCCTCTGATCATTGCCTAGTATTGGTCCTCTGTTCATATATTCCATACATCCACCCTAGAACTGGACCCTAGCCTGTTCATGGACAGCACCACATTGAGGGCAGAATTTATGGCACTTCCAATCCTATACAAGGAGGTGCTTAACAAAGTGGCGTGTTCAGTCATAGCACTCAGAAGACCATTTGTTCTCAATGTCTGATCCCGTGTCTGCATGCAGCTGACAGTGGTGCAGCTTAGTATCTTCCTGAATACCACTTTTTGCACTTGTGTAGCAGCAGACTATGCCTAGATAACACTCCTGCTAATTTGTTGATTGATCTGCAGCACTGTCAGCATCTCAGGGGCTGACTGGGAGGTGGGATGGTGACAGGCACCCCTGTGCTTCTGCCCTGTGGTGGGTATGCAGTGTGCACATCTGAGGCTACTGTAGCAGAGACAAGGGAGAACCACTGGAGCTGTCAGTCACTGCAGTTCCCTTCCCATCTGGGAATGCCATGTTCTCATCCTGTACAGCTTTAAGGGCCTCTAGCCTTGGCTGTAGGTATACTTTGGTTGTAGAGTGGCCCATAATGCAGGAGTGACACAGACATTGTCATTCTGTCCTCTGATTGTGACTCATCTACTGGCATCATAGTGAGACACACTAGATATGGGGATGTTAGACCAGCCTTGACTTGTTCACCATCACCTCTTAGACCAGTTAATGCATAATAGACAAAATATCAGATGAACCCAATGCCATATGCTACTAGGGTACCCATACAGGATGCAGGATAAAGGTTTTCTTTTAACACATTGTTGTACTCAACCTTTCTTTTTTGACCATCATGATGTTCGACCAGGCTTGAAATGCAAATGAAGACGAATGTGCGCAATTTCAACTTGATTATCCCCCAGTCATTATATGTAAAAGAATTGTACTGTACTACCGTAGACTACTAACCTGCTGCATCACCCACAGAGACATGATTGAGGTAGGCCATACCTGCACCAAACTCCAGACCAGGGATGGAACATTACACACCTGCAACTGTCACATCTACATCTACCAGAAGCTCCTCAATTTCCATAAGTTTAGCAGATCCTGGAGGATCACCCCTGTGGTTGATCTGTCTTCAGAGATCTATTGTGAGTTTGTCTTTGCCCAGCCGCTAATGTCCATCATCCTCCATCTGCATTGTATCAAGGTTCTGTTGCCCCCACCCACAGCAATGATATCATACAATAAGCATTGTCTCACCTGCTGCTTCATCTGCCTGTCTACCCCACATCTTCCCAACAAACGCAAGCTATACTGCCTAAATACCTGCAGCAGGAACTCATTCTCAGCCTGGCTGTAGTTCTCCAGCCTGTGCCTGGCAATTCTGGTAGACATCCTGACTCCTGTATACACAAACGGAGTATAACAATACATATTTGTTGCAATTTCAATGGATATGTGTACAGATACTGTTAGTTTATCTATTTCATGCAAGCACATATTCACTGTATGCAGGCCTAGAAGCTCTGTAGATTACAGCACATATCATCAAGGAATCTCCAAACTCTGGATCCTACACAGTTCGGTCTTGTGAAGGGTAGATCATGCCTGCTCAACTTGGTTGACTTCTTTGAGTCAGTCACCAGAGTTGTGGATGAAGGTAAGGTGGTTCATACAGCCTACCTTGATCTGGCTAAGGCCTTTGATACCATTCCCCATTCAGGAATCATAGAAAACTTACTAAGCTAGGCATCAACCCATATATCACTAGGTGGGTTGCAAACTGGCTCACAGATAGAACCCACAGGGTGAAAGTAGCTGACTCCATGTCAGACTGACAACCAGTCATGAGTGGAGTCCCACAAGGTTCGGTCCTGGGTGCTCTCCTGTTTGGTATCTACTTCTTTGATGTCCAGGCCAACATGAAGGGACTCTGGCTGACAAAGTTTGTGGATGATTGCAAGTTGGGAGCTATTATTCACTCTCCAAGTGATGTTGACATCCTATAGAAAGGCCTCAATGAGACCAACAACTGGTGTCAGAACCATGGCCTTAAGCTCAATGCCAAAAAATGTGTCTTCATCCCCTTTGGGAAAAACCCAGTTCCCTTGAATTACCACATTGATGGTAGTCCACTGAACACAGAATGCGTTATAAGAGATCTGGGAACACAGGTTGACAGCAACCTCTCTTTTGACCACCACATTGCCACTGTGGTCAGTAAGTCCTATGTGGCACATTGCATTACTAAGAGTTTTGCATCCAGGAAGAAAGAGGTCATTGTCTCCCTCTATTCCTCCCTTATTAGGCCAATCATCAAGTACAATGCCCCATGTACCTCACTAGACACCTGCAACAACTGGAGAGGCCACAAAAGTACCTCACAAAGAGGATCCTAAGCTTTAAACACTTTTCCTATATGGACAGACTCAAAAAACTCCAACTATTCTCTGTCTCATATCGCCTACTTAGAGGCGATCTCTGCTTGACTTACAAAGCCATGTCTGACCCAGCTCTGTTAGAAATGCTACATCTAAAGAAATCCCAATCCCTCCACACCACACTCTCCAGAGACCTCAACCTCATTACCACAATCAACAGAACATGCTGGAGGGGCAGGTTCATAACTCAGAGACTGCCCGTGCTATGGAATAGACTTCCCATACATGTCAAGCAGAGCATCTCACTGGCCCTCTTCAACAGAAATCTTGATGAGTGGATGGGAAATAGAAAATTCACCCCAGGGGGATCACTCCAGTGGCTCTATTCGACAGAGGCACTGGGAACTAAGGTTGGGTGGCATGATGCCAGAGTAATTCTATGGGCTGGGCTTGTAAAGGCTCCAGGGCCATTAGCCTTCTACACACCTATGAACCTATGACACTAGCTACTATTTGACATGCTCTAGTGATATGTTCCATGATAACATCTGAGTATAGGACTTGTACCTTATAGGCCAGCATCCAACTTCATTCATCCTCACTAAAAAGTGAAATCTCTCCAAAACATGTAACTTAGCTGATAGCCCATTTAGCAAACCATCAGTTCATGAAAGAGAGCCATGTAACAGCCTATATAATCATAAGCCATGGTACATATGGCAGCAGTTTTATAACACATATTACTTTAAAACACATTTTAGGACCTATCCTTGCTAAGCACTTCAGCACAATGTTGATGCAACCAAATAAACCTAACATGAAAACTACTGTCTTATGCTTCAAAACACCACAGAACTTTAATTATTACAGCATACAATGACAGCTTGCAAACCTGATTATTGTTGTATCAGATCTATTATGTGTGACCACAGTAGGGAATCACTGACAGCCCTATCTAGACACCTCTATATGAATTACACAATGTATGAAAACAAACTTCCAATTTCTTCTAAAGACTCACAAGACGTACACACACACAGTATAACTCTCACCAAAGCAGTCTGTACTGTTGCATGCAACTGCACACAAAACAGTGATGGGTCACCGAACTGTATAAATATGTACCCTGTACCATAATATGTGTATTTATATATATATATATATATATATATATATAGAGAGAGAGAGAGAGAGAGACACACACACACACACACACACACACACACACACACACACACACACACACACACACACACACACACACACAGAAAGAGAGAGATGACAAAATGGTTTTGTAGTACATCTAACTATGAATCACCTAATTATGTGGACATACAATACTATCTTACAATACAGGACATGCATAGGTACCTCTGCATATTTCCAAATGACAAATATCATGCTTAATAACTGCACATGGCTGACCATAGCACAGTTGAGTGGCACAACATTGCACAACATGTGATTCATGAAGTTACACAGCTGTGTGCATGTTATCTTCCATGTTGCTTTTTAATAGGAACTAAGAGTGGTCATAGCTGCTTCTGGTGTTATTAGATACAGAACTGCAGCACAGTATGGGAAGGAGAGCAAGTTAATATTGTTCTACCTTCAGAGACCCTGCTGCTGGGTTGATGCTTGGCATGATCTGGCTCTAGTTTTGACCTATCCTACAGGCAATCCTAGGTCTGGTGATCAGTGCAGACACAAATATCAACGACTTAAAATGATGCCACCCTGACTTGCTTCCAAAGTGGTAGGCAAAATTTCCAAGGCAGCACCCTGAGATGTATTGTACCTATTTATTTAAACATTTTTTTCATTTGCATGTTTCAGATATTGATTTTGTACTGATGTTTTGGCATTGCAGCATGAGAAAAGAAGAAAGCCAGTGGTGTGCAGCAAGAGACAGGGAATACTGTCAGCACAGCAGGGTGAGTATGCTTACCATATCATTTAAAGTGACTTGTATTTACATTATGTGTAACTGTATGTCATGCTTAGGCCACTCTGTGGCATACAGGAATAATGCCCTGACTATGACATAGGTGACCAGGGTTCAATTAGCATCTTAGGCAACTGACAGAGCGGCAGGAAGGGATGGGCATGCCCATCAGTGGAGGGGGGTTATACATGGGCATCTGTTGACGATGGTCCCTGGTGGAAGTTGGGGATGTCACCAGAGAAGGCATGGTCAGTATGGGTAACAGTGGGTCTGGCTGAGCTGCTGTAGAGGCAGACCAGTACTCCACATGCCCACATTATATGCCTACCCTGTACAATATCACAAGCCAGAAAAAGGGAGGGGAGAAACAGGGTAGGCCCAAGTAAGAACCCCTCCCCCCTAACAGGAGCTCAAACGTGCTGAACCCCATTGCCTTTGGTCCATGATCTTCCACAGAAATTACTGGATTAAATCTGGGGGGCATGGAGCAGCTGGAAGTCCTGGTGTGGAAAGGGCATGAGGGCCAGGCTGGCAACAATGATGTGTAGGAAGGGAGACAAAAAAACTGTATGTCACACTTATGCAAACCTTCCCAATTTTTCTTCCCTATGCGTATACACAGAAAGATGATAGTGAATCCTGGACCCCCAGACTGCAGTCATCATCTGTTGCAGCTGAAGCAGAGTCAAGTGTGGAGTATGAGACCACTTCACCAGAGAGGTGAAGGATTCTGTCAAGAAGGCTTCCATGCTGCAACTTCAACAAGTAGGGAAAGTTAAACAACAGGCTGGTTTCTGGAAAAATGATAATGAATGCCTCCTGAAAAAGATTGTGGATTTAGTTGACACACAGGCCTTGGATTGCTGGCATCAGCAGGGAAATACCACATCATCTGCTATGAGCTGTACTGCTGTAGACTATGCAAATACTTTCACATATTCATAGATTAGTACTAAGCTAACTGCCCTTGTGAGCCATTTTAAGGCTAGCCAATTGTCCCTTGTGAGGCTCAAATCCTGCACCTTGTGTTTGCAAGGCAAACACCTTAACCATTAAGCCACCCTCCCAACCATGTTGTGCTGTGTTCAAGCCTATGTCCCAAGAAGTATTATTGACATGCTAGCCTAGAGGTCAGGAGCAGCATGAGATCAGTGCACTTCAGTTCTAGTAACATTGCTTGATATACAGCTGGTCTCATACTCCACACTTGACTCTGCTTCAGCTGCAACAGATGATGACTGCAGTCTGGGGGTCCAGGATTCACTATCATCTTTCTGTGTATACGCATAGGGAAGAAAAATTGGGAAGGTTTGCATAAGTGTGACATACAGTTTTTTTGTCTCCCTTCCTACACATCATTGTTGCCAGCCTGGCCCTCATGCCCTTTCCACACCAGGACTTCCAGCTGCTCCATGCCCCCCAGATTTAATCCAGTAATTTCTGTGGAAGATCATGGACCAAAGGCAATGGGGTTCAGCACGTTTGAGCTCCTGTTGGGGGGGGGTTCTTACTTGGGCCTACCCTGTTTCTCCCCTCCCTTTTTCTGGCTTGTGATATTGTACAGGGTAGGCATATAATGTGGGCATGTGGAGTATTGGTCTACCTCTACAGCAGCTCAGCCAGACCCACTGTTACCCATACTGACCATGCCTTCTCTGGTGACATCCTCAACTTCCACCAGGGACCATCGTCAACAGATGCCCATGTATAACCCCCCTCCACTGATGGGCATGCCCATCCCTTCCTGCCACTCTGTCAGTTGCCTAAGATGCTAATTGAACCCTGGTCACCTATGTCATAGTCAGGGCATTATTCCTCTATGCCACAGAGTGGCCTAAGCATGACATACAGTTACACATAATGTAAATACAAGTCACTTTAAATGATATGGTAAGCATACTCACCCTGCTGTGCTGACAGTATTCCCTGTCTCTTGCTGCACACCACTGGCGTTCTTCTTTTCTCATGCTGCAATGCCAAAACATCAGTACAAAATCAATACGTACGTACTTCCATGCTGCAACTTCAACAAGTAGGGAAAGTTAAACAACAAGCTGGTTTCTGGAAAAATTATAATGAATGCCTCCTGGAAAAGATTGTGGATTTAGTTGACACACAGGCCTTGGATTGCTGGCATCAGCAGGGAAATACCACATCATCTGCTATGAGCTGTACTGCTGTAGACTATGCGAATACTTTCACATATTCACAGATTAGTACTAAGCTAACTGCCCTTGTGAGCCATTTTAAGGCTAGCCAATTGTCCCTTGTGAGGCTCAAATCCTGCACCTTGTGTTTGCAAGGCAAACACCTTAACCATTAGGCCACCCTCCCAACCATGTTGTGCTGTGTTCAAGCCTATGTCCCAAGAAGTACTATTGACATGCTAGCCTAGAGGTCAGGAGCAGCATGAGATCAGTGCACTTCAGTTCTAGTAACATTGCTTGATATACAGCTTGATACAGAGTAACTGTACACATCAGCTCACTCAGAAGCACAGAGCAGCTTAGATACATGTATAAGTACTCACGCCAATGTTACACATCGGTACCCATTGTTACTTGTGTACTACAACCATGTAGCAAACCATTACAAACCTCAGTCTGAGTCAGGAGTGCATGTAATGACAGTTTCAACATACAATGGAATATTTTAAAAGTACTAACACAGTAAAATATCTTAAGGGTGTGTGTCAAAGCAGTCATATTACTATTTACATTGCTAAGTTCGAGAAAAGCAACAATGTAGCTTTATTGATATACTGTTTGTTTGTCTGTTTTGGGTCACCATGTGTTACATTTTCCAGGAATAAGATTCAAATATAAGCTAAATAGGTACATGACAGGAAAAAGATGACAATGACGTGTAATTAACAGCAGCAAAATACATTTTGATAATATACAAAATATTTCAAGAAGTAGTCATAACAAGAAACATTAAAAATAGAGTAAGCACATTAGAATAGCTGTGTTTAAGATGGAAAGTGAAAAAGTATGTAACTCTCAATACAGTTTTATACATCCCAGGGCACGCTCTGGAAAGTTTTCATTGGTCAGATTGGTGAAGATTCTAAAGGTTAGCAGTGTCACAGCAAGCAGCAACATTCCTGCATGCAAAGAGTTTATGCAAATTCATTTTAAGCCAGTTGTGCAATTAGGTCATAGCTAAGAGGACACAGTGAATTCAGTGAATATGTGCTTTGATTGTGGTGATAAAGGATGCTACAAGATTACCTAACGTAGTGTGATAGAGTAGAAAATGGTCAAGAGGCAGAAAGCAGATAACGGAAGTGCCATGTGCAATGTATAATTTTGTCATAACAGGGATATTACTGGTTATGGAAGATAATTATATACCTTTTAACTGATAACAATAATGATGTGTTGACATCAGACAGAAAGGTATCCTCTAAAAAGTTTTAGCAGAACTTGGGTGAGCTGGGATGCAGTATGAGCATATTTCTAGGGGTGTTGCTGGGATAAATGCATTAGAGTGGCAAAAAAGAAAGCAAAGGATGAATCAGTTTTGTTATAAGCATTGTTTTGAGGATGAGTTAGCCTGTACAATGAGTTTGAATGGATTGTGGCAGTTTACCAAATGAAAAATTTTATTGAAAACACATGAGAATTATGATTTTCAAACTGTGCATTTACAGTATTATAGCAAGGGGTGGAAATGATTAAATGAAATAAAGTAGCCAGCGAAATGAATTAAATAAATGTAATAAAATTAAATAATCCTAGGGATTCAATAAACTCTGCGTAGGCTTAGCATGACTTTTACATTTTTGCATGATGGGCAGCAGTGCTAATCACATACGCATGCCGCACATTGCACTTACATGGATTCAAAAAAGGTTCCATGGCCACCAACAGTGTTGGCAGCTAGGAAACCATGTAAAGCAGCATGAACAGATCTATATTATAATATCGAAGTCTTAAAACTTTGAATGTTATAATATTGAACCCTATGCACCGAACACTGAAAATAGCGAAGCTGCAGAATATCGAATACTTTCTTTGGGAAAGTATTCATTGGGCCAATTCTGCAGCTTCGCTATTTCCTCAACTGTGTAGCGAAGGTTACATACCGGGTTAAGGTAAGTGTGCAAATGAAGGTGAGTGTGTGATAGGGACCTTAGGTTTATGGAGCGGGTAAGGTGAGTGTGCGATAGGGACTTTAGGGTTAGGGAGTGGGTAAGGTGAGTGTGCGATAGGGACTTTAGGGTTAGGGAGTGGGTAAGGTGAGTGTGCAATAGTCAGGGACCTTAGGGTTAGGGTTGGGTTAAGGTAAGTGGATAGCTAGTAGTGTATGTATGGTTTAGTGTAGGGTTTTGTGAAGTGTATGTGTGTGGATTATTTATTTTGGTGTGCTTGTGTTGTGTGTATGTTTGTCGGAATAGCAAATTTTTTCCCTGGGAAAAAATTCGATATTCTGACTGTTCGATTTTCTGGTCTTTCGATTGAATGGGTTCGATATTATAACATTCAAAGTTTTAAGACTTCAATGTTATAATATAGACCTGCATGAACACATTTAGACATGCAGGCAAGTTTACCTATGCGCAAACCTGTTCTGAGAGATTGCAAGGGCAGCCAGAATGACCACCGGGGCTAAAATTAAGGCAATTACTGCAGTACTGGCATATTGTAGAAAAGTCTACTCAGTGCAATGTACAGTACAATGTGTTTCTGGCATATTGAAATAAAGGTTTTGTGGTGATCATCAAGGGTACATAGATTGCATTATGAATAAACTAGTCTGGAGAAGTGTGTGAATTGAAAAGTACCAAAGACATGAATGGTAGGAGTGAAGAAAGATGAGAAGGACAAGTGAAATATGGTGATGTACACCAGACAAGGACATGTCAATGTACGTACACCCCAAAAACAAGACAGTTGTAATATGAACAGTAATCACACATACATAATACAATACGTACAGCTGTTTACACTTCCTCTGTGTGGGTATATTCATATCATCACACAGCTATTGCATATTATGTGAATGTCACACAAGGTCAGTTATCAATGGAGGTGATTGGTTGTGATATAAACTCCCTGATATGATCACTGGAGATGACATTTAGCAAGGGCGATATATACAACAGGGGTTAGGTGCATATTATGAAGCTGTGCAAAATGTGTTGCTTGAATATGAATGTAATGTCAGCATAGGTCTCAGCCACTCGGGACACAGAGCAGCAGGCTCATGGACAACAGTAGACAGAAGCATGCACAATTATAGACAATATCAGAATAATACCACCATTAATCTGTGACATTTACATAAAAAATGTGATTGTGAGTTATTATACATGTTCTGCATGAACACATTTGTACAACTGTAATGATTTATCAGTAATCTATAAGGGGAATCAAGCACACCTTCTTCAAAAATGACCATTTTTGGGAGGTGTTAAAAGGGACACTCTTATACCTGTAGTTTAAATTATGAGCAATCCTGTCTAGTTGAGAGGCTTGCATGACACATATATGCCACAGTCCACACATGCATGAATGTAACCCATGCCATCAGTGTTGTCAATATGCTGTGTATTTAATGGGTGCATCACAGGAAGATGTGTCACACATGCGCCTTACAAAACTCCTTTAAGGGATGTCTGCACTGTCAACTCCTAATGGTTATGCATCACAAAGAATACTTATGTATGACTAAAACAAAGATGTGTGGAAGCTCACTATGCCAAAAGCGATACACTTGAGTAAATCATCCCTGGATGATGTGTGGTGATGTACATGCAAAAGTGTGTATTGTACTCAGTTATTGGTGTAATGAGGGCTGAAAACAATGGGATTCTAATGTCCTTTGATGTGGATAGCCTGCCCATACTCAGCAGTTGTTCTGCACACAAGGGATTTGTTACCACTGTGATCACATGCTGGTGAAAGTTTCGCTATCTACCTGAATACCCAGGTCACTTAAAACTAGGGGTGTTCTGTCTATTTTGTAATTAGTGTGTGTATTTGCTTTCAAAAAGGGACTAATTATGCTTTATGTTCAACTAATGAGTCTCAATGGCTCTGGCAACAATTGTTTGTGTGTGTTAATACTCTCTGCAGTATATTAATAGTGTTCTGGGAATCAATAATTGTCCACAATTTTCAGTCGTCTACAAAGTTGGTTAGACAAAGGATGTCTAAGTTTGTCTTGACTTCTGAGGCCTAAATACTGAACAGTAAAGGGCCTGGCACAGAAACCTGATGTATGGACCTGCTCACTGGACTCTTGCTTGAGGTGACTTCACACACTTTGACATTATTGTGTCCTGTCTATGATCCATTTGTCTAACCACTTGGTGACATAGGTGTTTATCCCCATTTGAGACAGTTTCTCTTTAATACTTGAGTGTGGATTTGTGTCACATTCCTTTGCCAGGTCATTATGTGGGGTGACAGTCTTTTCCTCATGCATGTCCTTGGTGACCTTCTTGAAGACTTCAACCAGATTTAACAGACACGATGTAGCCTTAACCAATCAAAAGTGGGTTGGGAACACAGTCGGGAGATTACCTGTGTCTTTTTTGATAAGGTCAATGATGAGTCTTTGGACTGCCCCTCATAGATGAGCAGAGTCAAGATTATGGGTCTATAATTCCCTGTATCAGGTGATAGTCCCCCCTTGTTCAGAAGAATAACTGTTGCTGTACACCCTTCTGCCAGATCATAGGATGTCTGGAAGCTGTGTTTAAGTAGGGATCCAAGTGTGTCTGTTACATCAGGTTTTAAGTTATTGTACAGGCAACCTGGGATGTTGTCAAGGCCCATTGATTCAGATAAGCTACTCTCCTGAATAAACTGAAAATATGTGTATGTATACTTTGGCTGATGGCCAGTGGGGCCAGGGGGGCTGCATTTTGAGACAAACTGCCAGCTAGCAGATTATCTATTTTAGGTTCATAGTTGTGTAACAGGCCAACAGCCCTGGAGCCTTTACAAGCCTAGTCCATAGAAGTGCCCTGGCATCATACCGCCATTAGTTCCCAGTGGTCTTTTCTGGTTAAGTATGGCTGGTGGCATCCACAAACAGCTTTGCACTTAGTTATATATTTCCCTTAACATGACACACATTTAAAAAAATGATTTGTGACAACACCTCCAACTACAACCTTGGTTATGCATCACATGCCACAAAGTGGTACTGTTCCCACAGTCATACAGCTCTACCCATGTCACATAATTACATCAGTTGCACAACATATGCCTATATGTTTTTCATTGGAAAGCTGTGTGTGACCAGCCTAATACCATATATGGGCACATTGCAAGTGAGTTGGATGTGCGTCATCCAGAATAGTTAATGACAAAAATGCTGATAGTTACACAAAGCTGCTGGGGACCACCTCAGTAATCCTTTGGAACAGCAACACAATTGCACATGCAATGAATTACACAAGGATGCAGTTGAATAAAAACATGTGATATGCTTGTGTATATCAGAGCACATGTGGATGAAACAAGACTTATGTGCCCATGTAATTAGTATGACTTTCTACTGATGTATATCACAGAGCATTTAATGATGGTAGATATACACATGCATTCATGTGCCACACTGCAAGTGACACTGTGATGGCTGAATGAGAACTACGTAGAAGGTTGATATGCTAAACTACAAAAACACATGCCTTACTAAGACAATATATATAGTATCATCCCATGTCAACAATTCTCAGGAGGCATATTACTACAGCTGTTATGGAAGGAAAATTTAATCAAATGGAAGCAGCGACCAGCAGCGACCAGCAGAAGGTGAGAAGACTGGAGAAAGAGCCAATCAGGTTTTGAGAGGTGTAGTATCCATGCATGTACATTGCCATAAGGAGAAAAGGTGTTACTTCAGGGTCTTTTTGAAGCTAATTGGATTTCTAGTGGTCCTGATTGATGGTGGGAGAGTGTTCCACAGTTTGGCAATAGTAACAGAGTAAAGCATCTGGCCAGCAGATATGTTTGTTTTTTCTACTTTCAAAAGTAGCTGGTTTTCAGATATGCGGTGTCTGTTTGAGTGGTAGCAGGTAAGAAGGGTGGTAAGGGCAGGGCTGCTGGCTTGAAGATGATTTTATGTGCTGTGATTAATTGCAGGTATGAAAGACAGAGTGGAAATTCGAGCCAGTCTAGAAGGTGTAGCAAGCAATCAATATCTTGTGTACATTACACACTTATAATCTCACACACACACACACACACACACACACACACACACACACACACACACACACACACACACACACACACACACACAAACACATTTTGTGATCACCATGGATACAATGGTGGATGTATCTGTGTTCATATTCATAATGAATTTGTGTCCACATTAAAACATGTATAAGACAATCTCAGTGTCTATTGTCAGTGTAAAACTTAAGATGATGTAACAAAACAGTCGTGCTATTTATTTTTGTAGTGCATTTGATATTTGGGAACTACTACTGACATATCTATTCTTAAGTGCACGGTTGCAGAGCACATATGAATCTGAGTAAATATGTGTTCAGTCACTAACAAGTGCCTTCCCTTTGGTTGTGTTTTTATATGGATGATAATGGGATAAAGATTAACTGGGCAGTAAACATAGTAATACATGCCAATCAGCTCTTAACATTTCACACCGCTGGGCAACTTGTTTCCACAATCGATGGCAAATTGTTTGCACATGTGAGATTCGCATTTAATGAATGCAACTTGAACTTGAGAAGTACTTATGTGCATGTGTTATTGTAGAACTAAGTGACAGATATTATGGCGTTCATACTGTAGTTTATTTTGGAAATGCTGTCATAACTTTTATGACATTAAGGACTATTGTTATTGCCTTCCCCGTTTGAGCGGAGTTAAGCAACAAACAAACGAGCAAACGCGGGTCTCTGCTAAACTGGGAAAATAGTAATAGTTCTATTGGTTAGCCTTCCTTCACGCAAACACATTAAGTGGTGATGTGTGGCCGTCAACATTTTGCACAGTATTGAGTGTAAGAAAAATGCTTGCTGCCTTCCCCTGTGGCAACAGGTCTGAGAGCAGTGAGTTCATATTTTGAGGACAAATGACACAGGGTTCGATTCCAGCTCAATCTAATTTTTTTACACATTTTGTCAGGATGGCATTACATAAGTAAATGTGATACTTTTGGCAAATGTGAGAGGCAATGACTACAGTGAAGTACTATATAAAAATGAAAATCAGTCAACTGATTTATGTCAACAGTACACATCTGGATTTGGATTTTTATACATTTGGCAGCCTAAATAAATGTTAGAGTAAATTTGTAATTGTACTGCCTTTACTCTGCTTTAACTGTGTTTCTTTAGTGCAAAAAAAGAAAAGATGCACCAGTCCCACAAGTATCCACCAATGTCCAAGCTGTTTATTTTGCAAGTCAAACTTTCTCAGTAAAAACTACTTCATCGGGCACGAAGATAGAGATATTGTGAAATAAACAACTTGGACATTTGCAGATACTCTTGGTAATGGTGCATCTTTTTTTTATTTTATTGTTCTAGCTACTTGACATGGAACCAGATATATTATTTAGATTTCCTTTGTTTTGTTTTGTTTTGTTTTGTTTCTTTAGCGCAGTGAGTCTAAGCAGCATTGCATGGAGGTAACCACACTATACCACAGGCCAGGAAGAGACATTCATTGTCACTTGGTATTGGTGTACAATGCCAAACTCCATGAAAACACAGAGGGCAAAAAGTGAAGGGCTTTATAATGGGGCAATTCTACCATGTGTGTGGTGTGTGATTCTTTTTTAAGCAGATTAAAGGTGTGAAAATAGGGTAGATAGGAAATTGGTGAAATGGGGGGCAAGCAGGGGAAAGAACAAAGGGGAAGCAATATAGGAATCTGCAGGAGGAAATTAGGAAAGAAGCATAGTTATCCACTTCTTCAAAAGCATAATATGAGCATGTATATAAAATTGGATAAATCTGGACTGTTGCCACAATATAGATGGGCGACAGCAATGCAATGCTGTATAGCCAATTGGACCAAATCAAGTGTGTCGAAAAGACACGTGCAAAGTGGAAAGCTATGTATGAGGCAATTTAGGGGTTTTTTTTTGTGAGAAAGGTGCCCATTTTTTTGATTTTATTTTAGTAAGAAAGGAATGTTGGGTAAGGGACATAGGTATGTCAGGGTCAGGTAAGTAGGGTAGGTGAGGAAGCAGGTACAGACAAACAGGACAAACAAGACAAAGACAGTGATGCTGAGGGATACGAAAGGTTGGGACACCATGATTGGGGATAGGGAGGGGACATCGGTACCTCACACACCATGACAGTAGAGTATGGGTATAGTGAGAATCTAGTCCTCACCCACAGAACTGTCATCACTGTCCCCTTCCTTAGCTTCATGTAAGATTGTCTGATGTTTCTGTTTTCTCAGTATTCCAACAAGCTTCTTCTCCATATGGCTGAGGCATGCACCAATGGTACCTTCTACAACCTCACACACCATGCCTGGCAGCTCCTGGAGGGTGACAAAATCCCTTCCTCCACCAATACTCCCGGAGGGTACCACTACACTAACTGCTGAGGTAATTCTATCTGATATCAAGGGCCCGGGTAGTGCAGGGGCTGCAGAGGCAGTATTGCCAGGTTGTGTCCCGGGTGTGCTGGGTGTTGGTGTGGCAGCCATTGGAGGGGTGGTAGAATAAGCCATACTGGTTGATCCACTTCCCTGTGCTGGAAATCATTTTGTCAGTTAACAGAAATTATGACATCAGAATGTTGTGATCACACATATAAAAATAAAAAAAATAAGGGGTGGGGTAAGAGAAAGAAAAAGCTAATTAGAACCATCATATGTCACATACAGTACATTATTAAAATACAGATATATTCTTACATTCATGCTAATTATACTTTTTAAAAATCCAAAATAGGACTGAGACTTGTTAAATATAATCCTTATAATATGCATATATTCCACATGGAAGCACTTTATCTCGAAATACTGAAATCTCAAATTTCAGTATCTTGAGACAAAAGTGCTGAAAGTGCAGTTGAGTGAAACTGCACTTTACCGAATTTGAAATGTTGAATCTACAGTTCTGGTGGTGCGCTATATTGGATTTGCTGTATTTGTAAGGTGTGGTGTGCTGTGGGTATGGGTTGCCTGCCGTTGCGTGGATATATCTGGAGATTCTGGTAAGTGTTGTTTTTTAAGGGTTTTGGGTAGGGATTTGAGTGTATGTGAGTGTGTTGGGAAGTTTTAGGTGCAGGTTAGGGTAGGCAGGTAAGAGTGTGAGTGTAATTGACACAAAAACAATAAAAAACGCCACCAACACGGATATGGCCACACTAAAACCAGAAGAACTTTATTAGTTAATTTTAATAAAGTTCTTCTGGTTTAAGTGTGGCCGTATCCATGTTGGTGGCATTTTTTATTGTTTTTGTGTCAGTTACATGTGTTCGCTCTACTGGGCATTTTTTTATATTTCATTAAGAGTGTGAGCGTGTAAGTGTTGACAGTGGTGGTGTTTGTAGGTATGTGATGTGTGTTTGTGTAAGGGGAATGTAAAGTGTGTAGAGGTGGGTTTAGTGTCTTTGCCTTTTTAGTGTGACCTCGGAGTTAGTATATATAAGTAGTGGGTGTGTGCAGGGCAGTAGGGTAGTTGCATGTATTTGTGTTGTGTTTGTGTGTGTTTTGTTTGTTGTAGTGTGGGGAGGAAGGTGTATGTATGTTTGTGTGGTGGAGGGTGTATTTAAAAGTCACGATTTTGAATTTCATGCTTTTGGGGTTTTGATATTGTGAATGTTCGGCTTTATAGTCTCGAGATACTGAAATTCAAGATTTCAGTAGTTCGAGATTATAAATTTAATCCATTCCACATATATTTTTAAAATAATACAGATTAATTGAACAACATGGCATTTATACCAATTTTGTTGAAATTAGTAGTTAATATATATATTTTTTTAATTTTAGTATGTATTTGTTAATTGTGACATTTGAACCCACAACATCTAAATACGCTATTACAATTGACTCCTACAATTCCCTTGAGCTACAGAATGAAGCATGCATGCTTGACTTTACAGTTAAGATATGCCTGCTTAATTTGCTACTAATGTATGGAAAAGCAAAATTTTTAATAAAACAATTATTAATTTGTGCTGCATACATACCTGTTCTATGGCCTGTTGCCACAGGTAGAGTGTAATTTTTACACTCATTACTGGGTATGAGTGCTGATCATCACACAACACTGCTTAGCATTTTTGATCAATGAAAGATCACACGTTACAATGTTTATTTTTATAAACTGACAATGTCTCCTTTTTGTCTGTGGTGTTGTGGAAGCATGCTGTCTGCCGTGCAATGCTGCTTAGCATGTTTGAGCAATAGAAGGCAAAAGATGTAACAATGTATCTTTTTTGAAATTGACAATCTCTCCTTATTGTCTGCAGGTGTTGTAGAACTACAGGTGTTGTGTGTGCATGCTGACCTCCGTGCAACACCACTTAGCATGCTTGCATGATGGAAGGCAAAATATGTAACAATGTATCTTTGTTGAAATTAACAATGTGTGCTTATTGTCTGCTGCTTTACACCATGTTTGCACATATGTGAGCAAGCAAGACAGGCAAAGCTCGATAGCCAGTATTATTGTAAAAAGTGTTTATTTTTTATTTTATTTTATTTTATTTGCAGTTTGTTTACCAGGATGGTCCATTGGGCCATGTGGAACCCATTTTCAATGGAGTCCTGGGGAGAAAAGCTCCAGAAAATACAAATATTGAAAATTATAAAATTGCAAAGATTACAAAACTTACAGATTAATGAATGAGTTAGAAAATTGCAGGTAATAGTAGTTGCAGTAAAATCGGTGTTTGAGGGTGCAAATCCATGAAAAATACTTTCAAACAAATTAAGTTACAACTAGAGTATGATAATTATGATAATGAATAAAAATTGAAAATTGTTGCACATATTACGAGGCTATAGGAGGTTATTAGCAAATGCGTTTGGTGTAGAGATGAGTATAGTCAAGAAAGTTATGAAGGATGGGAGCAAGAACATTTCCACTGTGAGATTAAGTGTGAGTAAAGTAAAGTTTTGAAGATAGAGAGACTGTTTGTGGTATGGATAAGAGGTGGGAGAGAATTCCAGTGATGAGCTAGGCAGAAGGATAAAAGATATTTCCCTGGAGGGCGGGCAGGTTTATGTAGTTCTATTAGATTTTGGAAGTTGGATCATAGGTATCTGTTAGGAAGGTGCATTTAAGTTTGTATGCTTGGATGAGTTGAATGTAGGTACGATAATTGGGCAGCTTTAGCCAGTTCAGTTGGTGCAGGGAGATGAAGTGATGGGTATTTGATCTGTGGCCAGTTGTGAATTTTGAAATTTTATAGTGACAGGAGGAAAGTTTTGATTTGAGGGAGGTTTGCAGGTTAGTAAGAATAGAGGCCCCATACAGGAGGGAAGGGATTAGGTATGTGTTGGCAAGAACAAGCCTGGTGGAGGGAGAGATGAAATGGTTGTGGCGCTAAAGCATGCCCAGTTTCTTATGAGTTTTTTTTATGTTTGCATGGAGATGGGTATCGAATTTTAGTTGGTCGTCAATGAGAATTCCTAATAGTTTAGCAGTAGAGACTGTTTCAAGAGGAGTATTGTTTTGGCTGTTGATAGAGAAAGAGTTATTGTCTAAGGTAATGCTTTTAGAGGGGAGGAATATCATTAGTTTAGTCTTCAGTACTAGATGGTTGTTTACCATCCATTGTTCAGTGGAGGAGAAAGTGTCTTGGGTTAATGTTGTTAATGAGGAAATGGAGGTAGCAGAGCAGATTATAGTAGAGTCGTCGGCATATTGGATGAGATTGGCATTAGGGATGGCATGGTAGAAGTCATTAATGAAAATATTGAACAAATCATTAAAAAATGTGGGACTTGAACCATGGTCTACATATCCTATGTACTAAGTGCTTCATTGAGTTTATTCAGGTGTGCTATACACACAGTTTATTTACAGCTCGAATTTATGCTGTCCTGATCATAAAAGCAACTTCCATTAATTTTAAAATATTTACCAGTTTTACCATATTTGTGTTAAGCTGTGTGCCATGCAAATATTAATATTTAAAAATATTAACACACATTACAGATTTTTAAACAAAACACAGTCTTATCTCTCTTTGCCACAGAAACAACTTTGCAGCAGGAAAGCAAATCACATTCATTCAAGCTAATCCCATTTCCTCCACAGTATTAACAAGATATATACACTTGTATACTCTCATTGTTTTATATGTGTGGCTTACATATTTAGAACAATGATTGATCACACAACCATTTATAACTATGCTTGCACCAACGCAGTTTATCTTATCTGTGCTGTACTCTCAAACTTTCAGTCGATAGCGTGTTTTGTATCATTGTCCTTTAAATTTATGATAAAAATACATGACAGTGAAAAACATTTTTCAGCAAAGGCAGGAGAGTTTGTCTATTAGTGAACAAAAATGATAAATGTGTGCTGTCCAGATCCATATAAAAGCTTGCTAAACTTACTTCTACACCTTGTAATTGTATCTCAGGTGACACACCCAATGCAGATATGGTAGCCCGAATATCTCTTGTGTCTTACTTTTCTCTCCCACTAATCATTCACAGTTGCAGACCATTAGCAACTAACAGTGAGGTATTGCCAACACTATGTTTATACCTGCTACACAAAGTCAAACGTTTGGCAATCAGCAATTCTAATAAGTTCACACCTCATTTGCATATTCACCATACTCAGATACCTGAATCTGCACTATAACCTTGTAGCTAGGTAACTTGAAGGTGAGAAGACTTGTGTATTTGGACAAAACAGAAGATTGCTATTTCTTTTGATTTATCAGCAGAGAAGGCTTATAACTTTGTTAAGTTTGATTGTATTTTTCAGGTACATTCTAGATTTTGTAACATGGTACAAAGCAAATTATATATGCAGTAGAAAATGGAACATTTATCTGTATGCACTCTTGTAGTTCATTACCATCACAGACATTTTTGACAGGCATTTACATTTATCAGATAAACAGGTTATTAACTTTCATCACAGGTGTTACTGTTAAAATTATTTTACAATCCTTTATGTTACTTCAGGGAAATGTAATGCACTATAGCAATGGCACAGGATGTTATGCTTCTAAGATGGCCCAGAGACACTTCCAAGGGAGTGCAGGGCACAGTGAGAGGTGACTGGCAATCATATAGCATTGACTTTTCTGTTGTCAATGTGTGCACATTAAGAGAATTGTGTTGAAAACATATATATCCATTGGATTATGTGGTATTCCTTGGTTTGTACAAACTTTCATTTGCTTGTTGTTTTGGGGATGGGGGAGTCACCTACCATTTGTGTGTTGCTACAAATTTTGTGTTTCAAGAGGTTTTTATCTTGAAAATGTGTAGTCATCCTGTTATTTCAGTGGGAAACAATTCATTACTAAATTTTTATGCCTTGTTTGGGACAAAGCATTGGTTTGTGTGTGATGTGGTACAATCCATTACCTTCAATTTTAATAACTGAAATGTGTGCCTCCCATGCTTAATGTTGAAAAATATGTGTATATAAGCAGGAGTTTACTTATGTGATATTTATGTTTTGTATCCTTCTCTGTTTTATGTATGCTATGTAGGATTATGGCACCCAAGTGTACAAATCCACTTAAACCCCCTTTCAGTGACTCTGAAAAGAATGTCATAGTGCAGGCTTTTGGGCTCCATGGTACCCTTCTGCTTCAGAGAGGATGTGGGGATATGGCTTCCAGAATGCAGATTTGAACCAGTTAGTCAATGATGTCAAGGCAGTAGGGGATCACACCAGGACTTATAATCAGGTGCATCATAGCACCACTAATATGATTTCATCAGCCCAGATGAGAGCAGCTGCAGTTGCCTATGAACAGCTGGCTATGGGGGGAGGGCCAACTACTGATTCACCACTGACACCAACTGAAGAGCTCCTGTCCACTGTCAGAGATCCAGAGAGCTCAGTGGAAATGGCACACTAATATGTGATTAATGTCGGTGCTGATGTGTCTGGGAGGACAAGTATGTGCCAGGAGGAGCTTCCTGGTGGGCTTACATATGGCAAGCTTTGAGATGTTTGTATAGTAAAATAAAGAAAAATATAAGTAATATTTCCTGTGGAATTTTTTATGAACCTATTCAAAAATTAATAGACATAAAGATACACTTGTTCATGACACATGTGGGTGAACATGTCAGCCAAGTTTCAGTTAAAGCTATTCCTAACAGAGATATAGGAAAATTTGTATATTCACTGTCCCTCTGTGTTATTGCAGCTTTGATGTTTAATTTGTATCCTTACATTGATTAATTTCTTCCAGGACCATCCTCATTATGAAGCGTGGAGTCATTTTCACATGGAAAGCCAAAAATCTTTCTTTGATTATTGATAACCATTTGTCAGATATATGCATTTATCTGTATGTGCGAAGTGGTTATAATGAGTGCATGTATTGCTGCACCATCTGCAATAGTGTGACCAGTGTTAGTTTGTTATCATATAAATAATTTTAAATATTTAGTGTAGTATTAATTCCATTCATGTGTTTGTTGCTTATTATTATAAGAAGTGTAGGACTCTTACCACCTGATGTCAGAGTATCTGTAGACTCTGATGATGATTGTGGCCAAAGAGCAGCACATTCGGGGGGGGGGGTACAGAGGTTGAATCTGACACTAAGGTTGACATTCAGCTATTCCCTGAATTTTCCTCAGACGTGGTCAGCTGGCCTACACATACCTATTCCACTGAGCCCTCAGATATTGAACGGGTGGAGGGTGGCACACTTGATCAGGGTAGTGTGGTTACTGCGACTTCAGGGCTGGGGTGTGGACCAGGTGCCACACAAGAAGGTTTTTAGGGGTGGTCAGAGGAGGCTTGCTATCCACCCTCCACCTAATCCTGGTGTGTCATTTCATGACACTCAGCATATGTTTAGGGCCATCATAGAGGAGCAAGCACATTCCACTAGGGCCTCTGAGGACATGCTTTGCATTGTAGATGTGGCATAGGCTGAAGTGTGTGACTGCCTCAACTGTGTGGCCGATTTAATGAAGCATGTGAATAGCATGATGGAAAGGCATTGTCTGTAATGGAACATCTACTGGGAGGGGGATAGCATACATGTGGACATAGGTGAGCATCATCATCTGATGATAGTCAATGTGGCCATGCCCAATCATGCTCCAGTAGTGGCACAACTTCCACTGCTCCATCAGAAATTGAGATGTCCACACCCAGATGTCCTAGCCCATGGGGGTGTGGTCCTGGGTGTACTCATGAGGAGGGTTTGTCCAACGGACATCAGTCATATTTGGGTAGCAGCAAAACATCTGACCATGGGCATGGACATGCCAGTGCAACTCCTATCAGAGCCAGTTCTCATGGTCGGGGGTCATGACGATGAACTGTTACCATGCGTGGCTCACACCTGTCCAACATGCCAGGGCATAGAGCTATCACAATGCTTGGCTGTTTTCTTGCAGATAGTCACACACACGCATTTTACCTTGTGTCCATGCAGACACACACAAATAACAGGTACATGAATCATTCGTGAGGCTTATAGCTCATTCTGTCTCAGTGACCATTAGATAATTTATCTAAATGTCTGCCTGCCTGTCTTTCTTACCTAAACACACTCACTACCTTTTGTGTTAGCCTAGGCCTCCTGACCCCCAAACAACACCCTGTGCAAATGATGATAACTGTGCCATCTCCTTGATTGTATCTTGTGGATTCAGGGACACATAAGTCTTTTGTCTGATGCACAGGGTGCATACTTGACTGAGGCTTTAGTATATATGTGTTGTAATGCTCTTTTGAAAATTGTAATGCTTTCTTATAGGTTTTTGATGCATGAGACCTATTAACTGGTGGAGAACACATCTATTGACAAAAGTCATTCCTGTCACATATTGATGTCTTTGCTGTAAAACCCACCCATCCTCTGCTTAGGTATATTAGCAAGTAAATCCACAAAACCAAATGAAACCAAGAAGTACACAAAAAAGCTCAAGCCTTCACAAACAGGTGCTGGATTTATTTTTCAAACTGCAAGTTGCAGTTTGAAAAATAAATCCAGCGCCTGTTTGTGAAGACTTGAGCTTTTTTGTGTACATATTAGCAAGTAACAGTATGCAAAGATCTGCCATTCATTTGTGCTCTTAGCCATTTATTTTCATATTCCAGGTTCAACACTTACCTTGATAGTCTGGCAGTTACACGCGTTTTAATTTGGGGCTAAATCTGTGTGATGCTAGTAGTACACAGCCATTACATAGGCAAGTAATGGTTGTGAGCTTTGTCTGGCATCAGTTTTACTGTATGCATGTGCATAGGATGACAGTTGTACCCCCTTAGGTGTTGAACATATGAGCTATCCATTGTCTCTTGCCAGGGTAAGGGTATATTTTGCATACCTGCATCTACCTACACCTACAGTGGCTGGTGGTTCCCCCTCTGACTCCTCACCTGTGTGTGGCTGTGGTGACATTGCCAGTGGGGGGTGGGATGTGTGCATGGTGTGCCTGTTGAAGCTGTTTTCTTGGAATGATATTGTGGAGGATAGCACAGAAAGTGAAAATTTCAGCACAAGTACGGGGATTGCAATGGCAGAGCTCACCCTGCTGTATCTATGCACCAGAACCATGTCTTCAGGAGCTCAAACACATGCTCTGTGATATTTCTTGTTTTAACATATGCCTTATTATAGATTTCTTCGGTGGGTGCATGAGCATTTCTGATTGACGTCATCAACCACGGTTCAAGTGCATATCCTGTATCACCTAGTAAATGACCTTGTGGGATATCCCACCTAGAAAACCTCTGATAGAATTGAGAGTTGTGCCAGATATGGGAGTCATAGAAACTGCTGGAGTTGCCAGCGCACACATTCAGGATGATTGCATTAGCATTACATATGACCTGGCAGTTAATGGAATGGAAGCCCTTTCTGTTTATGTACACCCTTCCTTGTTCCCCAGGTGGTGCTTTGATCTCAATGTGCATGTAGTCTATGGTGCCAAGGACTTCAGGGAAGTGTGCTACAGGGTAAAAATCCTGCATAGTTGTAGCTCTGTCCTCAGGTGTACAAGGAAAATGTATGTAGTCACTGGCATGTTATACCACAGTATTCAGGAATTGCAGGAGAATCCTGGATGCTGATGCACGTGACACCCAAAGTATATCCCCTGTTGGTCTCTTAAAGGTTCCTGTAACTAATATTCTAAGTGCTACACATACCTTAGTTTCCACAGGTATTGGCTCCACTCATTTTGCCCTTGCTTTCAGTTGAGGATGACAAAGGTTACAGAGTTTCTGTAGTGTGTCTCTGTCCTCCCTGTAATGCTCTTCAATTTCCACCTGATGCAGACCATGCAAAGTTAAAAGGGGTCTAAACACCCTTCTTGTTCTTGGACGAGGTCTACTAGCACCAGCAGCAACAGCAGCATAGACTTGGGCCTATTGCACATACAGATGAGTAACAGCAGCCCCTAACATTCTCTCTGTGTAGAGTATTTCTGTGTTTATATTCCAATAGGTTTTGGAATTCGAGGCCAAAATCTGCACTGAGTATACACAACTGCTTTATAGCTTGTTGAATAGCTCCTGCATCTTGTATTGGTTGATTGGCATGTAGTTCAGCTGTTTATGCTATAATTAGCATGTCACAATGTTTACCATGTTTGAACACAGTGTGTAGAGCTGCTTACTGAATTCAGATTGGCACACTACTGTGTGCATGTCGTGTCATGAAGGGCACATGGTTTTAAAGAGCCATGTAGGCTTTATTGAATCTGCACCAGTATCAGTGGCTCAACAGGTAGGAGACCTGCCCTTATTGTTGAGAGCACTAGGGCTGTGGATTCTGTCCCTCTATCAGGTTCACAGGTTCATGTTCCATTAGTGATGTTTTAGTGCAGCATGGTGGATGTGTTCTACTCCCAACATGTCATCTTTAGAATGAGATGTTAAACTGAAGTCCTGTCTGCCTGACTTAGAAGTAACTTCGATGGTGAAGCCCATTGTGTCATTGGATGTAATTTCAGAGAATGCAAAAACAGTGAGCACTGTCTGGAGAAATTACTTTCACCAACAGTAGTGATTGCTTTAGTTCTCCACTGTTGTGCAACCTTAGAGTTGGTATATATAAATCTGGGAGTGTGGGGGAGTAGGGGGGCTTGCCTCCCTGCAAAAACAAAATTAAGTTGTCATCAAAAATGGTTTCTGTGAATGTTTTTTTCATTTTCTTTCCTTCCAATAAAATTATCTTCAGTGATTTGACATGAATCCCTCAGATGAATATAAAACATCTCATGGCATTTTTTTATTATTTATGTGTATTATTATTATTTGTCCTGTGTTAACTGGGTTATTTCCATTAAGCTAGTAGCCTCTTTTCAGGAGGGACCCAAGATGGTATTTATACTACTTTGGGAAAAATTTGGCAAGGATACCATGGAACTTCCTCAACTCTTATCAATAAGTGCTGTGGGATCTTTTACATCCACTGGAGCTACCACCAACTTAAAAAAATGAGACTTCAAATGTAAAACAAAATGACCAATGGAATAACATACTATCTGAAGATAAGCATTTGTTTCATTACCAAACAAATAAAATAGGTAAGTGCTTTCACTCTTGCTTCATCAGACCATATACATTTGGATTTTGCTTTTCCAACGATATATTTATCCCAGTCTGTACACATTTCTTCAGTTTCAAATGAGACTTCGGTTTAGTTTCTCATCCAAAGGCCAGATGATTAAAAGTAGGTGGCTTATTTAAAACAAAATGCACAGTGAATGAGTTAAAATTAGAAATAAAATTACACCATCGCACCAAAAAAAAAACTACAAAAGACACACAACATATTCTTACCTTTTGCCCAATGTTATGCATTTTCCATAAACATGGAAATCTTTCACATACTAAAAATTCAAGTCAGAACTCTTCACTTCATGTTCATAATATATTATGACAATATCTTTTTCTCACTTGTTTTTATTTCATTTGATTTTTCACTAGACTTTTACTGAGAGCTAATCTCCAAAAATCCCATAACTTAGTTTGTCTGCTCAGTCTCAGTTCTCTTCCACTCATTGCTTCTAAATAATATATCTAAATGCAACCATCCTTTTTCTATATAAAACAAATGCAAAATATTCAGATAAACGTTCTTCCCTTCAAATATTTCTTCTTTAACTTCTGTCTTCTAATGTTTTAGAAATTATCATACATCTTTTAACTTTTTATACATTTCCAAAATTTTCAAGTCATACCATATATTAGTGTTACTCCATTTACCTAACAAAAGTATATTTTACAGCCAATTACATTAAAGCATATCTGTATTTTCTGAACATAGAAAATCCACAAAGCCATACAAATGTAGTATTGTTGAGAAGTTATTATTTCTCTCTTATCTTTGCTTTGGTTCAATATTCCTGTCTTTATAAGATTTGTTTACAAACATTTATAGTATTAAATATAGCTCTGTAATATAATTAGCTTACCCTAGCACAAGAGATATAATCAAATTATCTCTTTCATTAAGGATGTTTGATACAGTATATACAAATCTATTATATTCTTCATTTTATTAAAACTACTTCATTGTGTGAAATTCTTATGTTTCTCAACAAATTCAGCTCTTAAAGGAGTACTGCACCCACAGACTCAAAAACATGTTTAAAACATCATGGCATGATGTTTCCTACACTTTAAAGGACAACCGCACCATCAGACTCAAAAAACATATTTATTTCATCATGGTTTGGTGTTTCCTACATTTTAACAGCACTCTGGGACTATTTAAAGCTTTTTAGATATTTTTATATGCAATTTCTGACTCTGACCACATGGGGGCTGGCATTTTGAAATAATTCAGACTGTTTACTCTGCCTCTAAGTATCCCAGAATGCATTGTTTGTCTCCAAAAAATTGCATCAGATCTGCCACACTTTCCTTTAAGCTGCTGTCACTTCATTGACTTAACAGGCATTCACTGCTGTCTTAAAGTCCCCTACTTTTGGTTAAAATGTTATCCTTTTTCAATGATTACTTCAAACACAAGCAGTGCAAATGCTACAGAACAGAACTGAAAAGTGCATTTTATTGCTTTTGTTTCTTAGAAATGCTAACTTGCTTTCTTTTGTGAAGGCAGAAATCTAGTTCTTCAAGGCATCTCCCCTCCCACTTCACACCTACCTTCCCTAGCTGTCAAAGAGCTAAGGGTAATTTGACCCATTATCTGCATGTGATTGACAGCTCACAGCAGGTGACTAGAGTAATGTACTGTTTTCTTGTCAGCCTTTCCCTCCTTACAGTGGGACACTTTTTTTGTTGCACTCCTCCTGTCAAATTTAGAACCAAGCTACATAGCACTGGGAATAATCACCGTTTTGCAAAGCATCAAACTCCCACTTATTTTTCCTTCCCATTTGGTTAAATAGCTAACAAATGACACACTATAAACATGAAATATTTCACAGACTTGCATGACAGCACCAACATGTTTTTTTAAGACATAATTTAAAAAAATTACATTATTGCATACTACTTGTAATCTGATGTAGTGTTGTCGATTAATTGTGACAGACATCTGCTTCTTATGTAAAACATGCAATTAATGTAAATGCATGGTCATTGCAAATTTATGCTCTTAGTTTTTGCAGCTGTTACTGTGCTTCTGCCTGTACTTTGTCACATATTGGTAGGGCAATGTAAAGCAATATGACAATACAAAAACAAAGTTTACAAAATTTAGAAATTATATCCAAAAATGAGACTCACCCACACTCACCTACTCACTTCACCACACTCACCCACTCACTTCACCACACTCACCCACTCACTTCACCACACTCACCCACCTCACTCATTACCCACCTCACTCACCACCCACCTCACTCACCACGCTCAACCACACTCAAATCACTCATCCACACTCACTCACCACACTCACTCAACACACTCACCCTCATTCACCACACCTCACTTACCCACATTCAGTCACCCACACTCACTCACCACCCTCGCCACACTCACTCACCCACCACACCCACTCACCAACCACATTCACTCACCCACATTCAACTCACTCACCCACCCACACTCACTCATCACACTTCACTCACTCACCCACATTCACTCACCCACACTCACTCACCACCCAACACACTCACCACACTCACTCAACCACACTCACTCACCACCCTCACTCACTCGCCAACATTCAACTCACACACCCACATTCATCTCACCCATCCACACTCAACCACTCACTCACCCACACCAACTCACTCACCCACACTCAACCGCTCACTCACCCACCACACTCACTCACCCACACTCACCACCCACACCCAATCACTATACTCACTCACCACCCACCTACCCTCACTCACCACCCACCTGCACTCACTCACCACCCACCACACTCGCTCACTCACCACACTCGCTCACCCACCACACTCGCTCACCACACACACTCACACACCACGCACACTCGCTCACCACACACCACACTCACTCACTCCCCCACACTCACCCCCGCACTCACTCAACTCACCACACTCACTCACTCACCCCCCACACTCACCCCCCACACTCACCCCTCACACTCACTCAACTAACACACTCACTCAACTAACACACTCACTCAACTCACACACTCACTCAACTCACACACCACACTCACTCAAATCACACACCACACTCACTCAACTCACACACCACACTCACTCAACTCACACACTCACCCTTTCACACACATAACCAGAAGTTTGTTTGGCAACACCAAGAATGATCCCAGGCTTTCGTCCGAGGAATGCACGAGTAATTATGTACTTTGGCTGTGCAGACATCAGAAACAGAAACACATGCCTATACAGATCTTACACATCAAGCCACTCCATTCAAATTGTACATGAAATGCACCCATTGAACAGTTTTCCACCTACAACATTATTTAAGTACTTTAATCCAACACTAGTGAGCCCTACTTTACACAGCCCAGTAAACCTGTCCACAGATTCAGCTTCTACAGCACAGTCCAATAAACTGTCTACTGTACATTAGTGTTAACACAGGAATTTCCAGTTCTTATCAGCATAACCACATACACAATCTTCCACCTCAGACCTTTCATGAAGGATGTTTTATTTTTAAACTTTCATCCTTCCAACTTTAGGGGTCTTACATAAATCCCAGCAAAAAGGAGACCTATAAACTGCAATCACCCTGATCCAAATCCATCCAAACATGGCTGCAAAACTAAAGGTGTTATGGTTTTGAGGGAGGGTTAAGCAACCATGCCCACACCACCTGGGAACAATCAAATTATTCCTTATAACTACACAGTTCCACAACCACAGGGAAAAATTACCCAGCAAAGGCACACCAGTACCTAATGGAATTAAGTGACAATTCAAAACTAAATCATAAATCACAAAACAGACTTTATCAATTCAGTATATGAAGAACATACCAGTATAGTGTATTTAAAGTTACATCTAACTACCAGATTGTGCTGGGACAGCTTTAGAGATAAAAGAGGTTTTGTAAAATTCAGCAGATACTGGCAGAGTGCCCTTTCTCACACAAATGCGCACACACTTGCCCCTTATCACACAAAGTTTGTTTGGCAACAGCTAAAATGACCCAAGGGCTTCTTCCTTCTGATAGCAGTCTGTTAACTATAGGTTCATAGGTTGGTACTAGGCTGTCAGCCCTAGGGCTTATACAAGCCTAGCCATAACAATTCCCTGGCTATTACTTCCACACTATTTTCTACCCTGGACCCCTGTCTAGCAGGGTGAGTGATGTGATCCCCGGGGTTAATTTCTTTCTCCCATCCAATCGTCAATGTTCCGTTTGAAGAGGGCCAAAGAGGCGGTCTGCTTGACATGTATGGGCAAGTCTATTCCAGAGTCTGGGCAGTCTCTGAGTCAGGAACCTATCCCTCCAGCATTTGTTTATTGTGATGACAAGGTTTAGATCCCTGGAGCGTGTAGCTCTGAGGGATTGGGACTCATTACAGCCGAATGACGCCTCCAGGTGCATCTGCAGTT